>NC_056745.1:1161786844-1161801844 GCF_019279795.1 Protopterus annectens
AAACAACTAATTATTTGAAATTTACAATGGAATGCTCTAGAAAGGCTATTAAATTGGAAAGAACTGGGAACAAGATAACCACTATGGTACATACGAAAGAGGTACAAGCAAACACATACCTACATAAGAGTAGCATGCATGCACCACACATATTTAAATGTACTGAAAAGTCAGCTCCAGAGAACTAGCCATCTTAATACAGACAATATGCAATGTCATCACCAGATGCAGGAAATGATTATGGAATTTAAGAGACAAGGATATGATACAAGAAAGTTACAAAAATACAGACTGTAATTATAGATATGAGATGTGACACAGCCAAGCCATATTTTCAGCTGGCTCTAGAGATGTGACTAATATTATACATGATAAGGAAGCTAATTATATAAGGTATGTAACTACATATAATAGAAAATTGATTGTAGTTAAAAATATTATAGAGAAAAATTGGAGTATTCTTATGACTATGCCAGAAATTAGGAAAATTGTAGGCGGCAAACCATTTTTTGTATATAAAAATTGTCTGAACTTAAAAACATGTTTATGTTACAAGGACATGAAAATTCATAGCATAGAACAGAAGAGTAATAAAATAGGTTCACATCCTTGTAATAACTGTGCTTGTTATAATGACATTGAAAATAGTAATACATTCATACATTCAACTACAGGAAGGCAGTTTACATTTAATAGGTACGCTACATGTAATTCCTATAATGTTATATATTTAGGAAATTGTCTATTATGTTCTGCTTTCTATGTAGGTAAATGTAATAGGAGGTTGAAAGATAGGATCGTTGAACACAAATCAGAAATAAGGAGAAAGGTGAATACAAATGCACTTGCCAAACATACAGAAGAAAAGGGGTTAGAACATGCTTTTCATTTTAGGGTTATAGATATTAAGTCTAAAAACAAGAGAGGTGGTGACCTGAACAATGCTCTTGAAATTTGTAAATATAACTGGATAACATTATTAAATGCAGATCATGAACCAGGCCTAAATGTAGCGGTTAATATTAAACCTGTGCTTAAAAGGAAACAAATATTTGCCTAATAATTTTATTTAGTACATATTAATATATTTGTTATTATTGTTCTTTATTGTTTTAACTGTATATTTTAGGAATATGTGTTCTATACTATACAATTAAGTGTACTGTTCAGGGAATAAGCTAATAGTGCTTTGTAGTAGGCTGTTTTAAAATGTAAATGGTTTAATTGTTTGTTTAATATGAGATAGTTTTTGATTGGGCTGTGTCTTTATTTATGATATTTAAATAGAATGTGGGTTGTAACTGTAAAGTATACACACTGAAGAAGGGTTTTTCCTAAAAGGTTTGTGGACTTAATGCATTATACTTGTTGTTTATCCGACTCAACATGCCGTTATTTAGAATTTTGTGGCTTGTACTTATTTCATCTAAACCAGCAAAACTAAAAAACAAATCAGAGGGGGGCGAGACCCCTACACCCCAAGTGCCCCTAACTAATATATAACTCCACCATGGTCACACTTCAGTGAATGAAAGGAAAGGACATTGGAAGTGTGCCAAAATCTTGCACAATCCAGCACACTGTGATACTGCAAACTGTAAAATTACTTATAAATTTATTAGAACACTAGTACCACTGATCAGAAGAATCATACATCAGTTAATCAGTTATAACAAGTAAAATGTATTGCAGTATAACACTAGACAAAATGTGATTAGATAAGTATATTTTTTCAGTAATGTGATTAGATATTTTATATTGACTTCTGATGTGATAAGGTGAGAAGGTGAATGATATCTTTGTATAATGTAGGGCCGTGATACATTTTGTTGAACAGGCAGGCTGTCATCTGGTAGGTGAGGCATCACTACTCATTGACAGAATACTTTCCTAAGCTGAATCACACTTAGTTCACTAGAGCACAGTGTTTGTGAATTCCCTTTATTGCGGTAGTGCAACCATGTATGTAAGCTGGATCCAAGCCCCATGATGGAGGATGTAGAGGACAAAGCCCCCACTAAAAGCATTTTGTATGGTATGCTTGCAGACTCCTTTAGGTTAGGAATGAATGATCACAAAAATAGAACTGTAGGAGTTGCCTTATTTCATTTTACTTTTGCAAATGTTTTAATTCTGAAGAAAGGTTTAGTCAATGAATGTGAGTTACAATGAATGGGGAATAACCAAGTGAGTGTTACATGTTTCCATCAATAAAAACAGATATATTCATATATGTATTTCAAGCACACACACATATATATATATATATATATATATATATATATATATAAGATTTTCAGTTCCCCCATATATGTCTATCTATACCTATACCTATAT
Organism: Protopterus annectens; assembly: GCF_019279795.1. Classification (NCBI taxonomy): domain Eukaryota; kingdom Metazoa; phylum Chordata; order Ceratodontiformes; family Protopteridae; genus Protopterus; species Protopterus annectens. Next base: position 1,161,789,182 of record NC_056745.1, read on the forward strand.
CTATATCTATATCTATATCTGTATCTATATCTATATCTATATATATGTATTTGCATGTATGCACTAAATTATATAATGCAATTTTACATCTCAGAACATCAAACCGTACAAGATCAAGACCAAATGGTCAACATTCAGAAACACTGACAATGGAAAAAACAAAATAAAAAAATGTGTTTCTACAGGGGGACAAGCCCGCCCCCCCCCCCCCACACACCTACAATCCCCCTGCTAATTATCTCTACCAACACTGAGATCTATATATACACACACCCACACACATACACATGCACCATATGTGTATGCACCTGTGTGTGTTTATGCATATACTTAGTTCTAACCACAGAAATATTCTCTAGATCCCAATTTACAGTTTTAAATAAGGAACAAGAGGTAGAGGTGTGTCAACCTACATAAAAGGTAATCACACCTCAAGACTGGTCAAACAATATGACATGCTTGAGCTATTCCACGTCCAACTAACCTTATGCAAATTCCCATACTGTATCCTTCCTGGCTATCGGTCCCCTTTAAATTACCCAGGATAACCATATTGTGTACTTGAATGTACTGGAGTCACTCATCATTCAGCCCAACACCATATTCATGGGTAAGTTCAACTACTCTACCACAAACTGCAATACACAATCAATAACATTTTTATTTATTTATTTTTTTATTTATTTAACATTTGTTTACCAGGAAAGTCCGACTTTGAATGAAGCAATTTTTATAGGAGGCCCAGGGAGAAATGCTCCAGACTCATGCATTGTAGACTCAATGGATTTTTTCAGTGCAAACACCCTGGAACAGCTACTTTGCACAACTTCTAAGATTGCAAATATCCTGGATCTCATACTCATAAAAATAAGGGAATGTTGCAATCTCCCAAGTGTAATCTCCTTACTGGTCAGATGAAATCACAAAGTGGTCACCCTTGAAATAAATATAAAGCCTGAAATCCCAGCAAACCCCAGAACCTTTAAGAACTTTTCCAAGGCTAACTACCTCCTATTAAGTGATGGCATAGCTAAATACCAAGCCTTCCCAGATTCAGAGAACATTATGGCTTATGCATAGGTACCAAACGGAAATAAACATAAGACAAACTCAAAAAAAAGCCCCCTTAGGCTGTATAACAGTCCAAAAATTAGAATAGCTATGCTCAACAGGCAAAAATCTCCCTCATCAGTTTCAACAAGCAACTCAAGGGACTAGTCAAGTCCACCAAAGCCAAAATCAAGGCAAAATAGCCTCCCAGGCTAAGGATAGCCATAATGCATTTTTCAGTTATGTATGCAACCTTAAGGAGAGCAGTCAGCAGGTGTGCTGAGCTATTAGTAAATAGAACTCCCTATACAGAACTGAAAGATATAACAATTTTGCTGGCTGATAAATTTAGCTTCAGCTTCTCCCCTTTATCACCCCCATTTACCCCTCAGGAAATACCCTCTAAAATTTCTCCCACAACAGTCTCTAAAGAACAGGTCCACACTGCACTCTCCAAACTAAAAAACACTGCATTAAAGGGTCCTGGTATTATCCCACGATGCCTTCTAAACAGCTTGAAACATGACCCGTCCAGGCCACTAGAATCTCTTTTCAACCACAGACTCCAGACAGGTTTCATCCCTAGATAATGGAGGATTGCAGTGGTCATCCCTCTACCCAAAGGGGGACCTTCAACAAGTCCAGTGAACAGCAGACCCATTGCTTGACTAGTCTAATAAGCAAAGTCATGGACCTAATAAACAAAGACATAGAAAATATTCAAACACTGGATCCATCCCAGTTTGGTTTCATCAAGGGCAGGTCATGCCTAATAAACCTGATGAACTTCTTTGAGAAGGTGACTAGAGCCATGGACAAGGGAAAATGATGTATACTGCCCACCTTAACCAGGCAAAGGCATTTGACACAATATCTCACTTGGGTTTTATAGACAAACTCACACATTTAGGCATAAATCCCTATGTCACCTGATGGATAGCCAAATGTCTCATGGATAGAACACATGAAGTTAGGATGGGAGAATCTACCTCCACTAAGAGGTCTGTTACTAGTAGTGTCCCACGGGGCTCAGTAGTAACACCTCTCCTGTTTGGAATATACTTCTCTGAAATCAAGGTAAATGCAGAGGCCCTTTGGCTGACCAAATTTGCTGACAACTGCAAGCTGATTACAATAATTAAAATCCCCAAAGATGTAGATATCCTCCAGGATGGTCTAACACAGAAATGTAACTGTTGTCAGAGCCATGGCCTAAACCTCTATGCAAAAAAAAAAAAAAAATGGATAATTCTGCCCTTTGGGAAGATGACCACCCCTGCAAATTACAGCATTGATAACATTCCCCTAAGAGAAGACCCAGTTGTAAGGAACCAGGGATCTCAGGTTGACAGTAATCTGAACTTTGATTACCATGAGACACAGTGGTGAGAAAATCCTTCTACATGTCACAATTTGTAAGTAAGGGCATGCCATCCAGATCTAAGGAGATCATAGTCCATCTATACTCAGCCAGTATTAGATCAATAATTAAGTACAATGCACCTTTTGGCATATATCTGACCAGCATACCTCTCAACTGTACAGATATTCGCTGAATATCCAGATTTTGGCCGCATGGTTTTGGTCTGTTTTTCATAAAATTGTGCTTTTCTGGCAAATTAGTGGTAAATCATTAAAGACTGAAGTTAGAAAATGACAGACATTTGAGTGTCAGACTTCATAACCTTCAGAAAATTAATGCTTACGCAAAATCTGTTGTTCTATCACCTTTCTAAGTTTGTAAGTGCAATACTTAAAAATTGTCCCTATTTTTGGGCATTTGTTTCAGTTTTATTTATGGATTTGTCCAGATTTCTTGCTCTACAAGGTTGAGAGGTATGCAGACCCAATATTTACAACAGCTGGAACAGCCAAAGAGGTTCTTCACTAAAAGAATAGAGGGTATAAATAACATGTCCTGTGCAGACCACCTCAATGCCCTTTCCCTGTACTCTGTCTCCTATACACTACTGATGGACAATCTATGCCTAACCTACTAGGCATTCTCAGATCCAGCCCTGGCAGATCTGCTCTTCATTCACAAAACAAACATCACTAGAATTCCCAATCTAAGGATCTAAACCTTGTCTGTGACATAAAAAGAACATGTTGGAGGGACTGGTATGTGTCTCAGAGATTACCCCTTCTCTGGAACAGACTCTCATATCATGTGAAGCAGGGTTCTTCCCTAAGTCTTTTCAAACACAAATTTGGACCAATGGATGGAAATCATAAATTCAATCCTGGCTTGTTGCCTGTGTCCCTTACAGACAGGGGCAGCTTGTAGATGCCAAGGCACAGGCATGTACCAAAGTCCTTCTCGTCCTTAGGCACTGACAGTGTAGAAAACAGGGGCATGAATGGATAGGATTAAAAAGGCTCTAGGGCCATTAGCCTAGTTACATCCTATGATCTGTTATGTACAGGGACTAACAAAAAATGATTAAGTCTTGTAAAATAGGGAATAATACAAAATACAATTTTACTTCAATAAGTGGCCTACTTTAAAAAGTGGTCTCACATTATACAAGTTTACCTTGACACTTATTCACTCCATAACTTTTAATATACATAGCTTCAAAATTTCTGGTATAATCCAGCAGTACTTGCAGCATGTGTCATGTTTCTCTTGGTCCTGCAAACAAGATAAATTCCAGACTTAAACACAGCAGGGTAAGTGCCAACTCTCAAAATGATACGTCGGGACAGCTTCTGGCCTGGTTCCTCTCTTCAGACTTGATTTACCTAGAGATTTTGTATTAAACTTATTCCTCAACCCAGAACTCAGGAAAACAGGAATCTGAATTAACCTGCTTCCTTGTCACTATCATTAGATATCCCAAAATGTACCTGTTTTTCAATTGGACTTGCCTGCCTTAGTCTTATAAGCATACATATATATGTGTGTGTGTGTGTGTGTGTGTGTGTGTGTGTGTGTGTGTGTGTGTGTGTGTGTGTGTGTGTGTGTGTATCATCAAAAAGATTCAAACACTAACAATGGTGAAAAAATATTCTCATGAAAAACATGACCTCAATAAATGTACAAAAAATACTTCACTCCTGCCATTCAGAAATGCACATTTTATCATCAACACTAGAAAGCAACAAACCAACCAGCTCAGGAAAAGCTTAACAATAACATTGCAAAAAAGAATAAAACATCTGTCAAAAACACTAACCTAAAATTAAACACACACATTCTCCAAAAATTGCCATATGCTATGCCCTAAGCATCATTCCATTTTTCCATCCATGTTTTGACATTGAAAATTATTTCTTGAATTAAATGTTGTAGCATATTTTTGCATCTGCAAATATATATATGTTTTATAGGGGTCTATATCAGAACAACGAAAGCACATATGTGTGACTACATAAAAGTTGGTACATAATACGCGAAACCTGTAAATAGCGATCGGCCACATAACTGAATCTTTTCCTAGTGAAAAAATTCACGTGGCTGTTCGGAAAAAAATAAAAATTAAAAAACAAATGATCAGGTGGGGGGCTTTGGCCCCCACACTCCCAACTAAATATACCAACTCTGAGATCGCACTACAACGAAGAAAAGGGCAACTCTGTATAGTTGGCCAGCTATCTCCTTGCCCTGTGACATATTCATCGAATTGCTTAAATGCAGTTTGATGAATATGTATCGCTCTTTACGTGTTCGCTCAAAAGCAGTTTTGTGCTTCTAATATAGACCCGTTTTATAGCATATCCTTGTATCTGTAAATATGTTTGTTCATTTCTTAAATATCACTAATCAAATGACAGTACTTCAGTGGTCAACAACAGATCATATCCAAGACATAAAACCATTCATTCCATGCGATAACTAAAATAACACACCCAACTTTTCTTCTTCCTAGACTCAACCCATACAAGTTGCAACAAACATAATGGCACTGTTTAAAACATAAAATAAGCTAATACATAAAAATAAAACTATTCACTAACTAAACCAAACAAAAAATTATTTGAGGGGCTTTTCTAACACACACACTTTTTGCATGTACTAACTTCATGGTCATACAACAATGACCAAAGTGCATAGCCACATTAAACAGCTAGAGTTGATTCAAGTCGACTAAAGGTGTAAAACAGAAAATAGATGCATTTACAATTAGTTCATTTAAATTTAATTGGCTCAGCAGGTTGCACACTTTTTTTTGCTTCCCACAACTGACCATCAGCTACCACCTTTTTTCCTCCTTGTTCATTCGGCCTACTGGACCTGCTTTAGCCTCCTCTGAGCTACATCCAGCCCCACATCCAGGGCCAGTGAAAACTTTGGGGACCCTAGTACAGCATCATACTGCTGCTGGGGAGACCCTAACATCCTCCATCCTCTGCACACTCATTGGCTGTTTGGGGATGGTCATGCGCTGAAGACATGTAGCATACTGTCCCGTTTCTGTGGTGACTCAACAAATGTCCACTGCCTATTCCCCTTAACATCTAAATTGTCTATCTAAATAATGGTAACAATCTTTGTGGAAGAACCAGTAGAAACCAGTACAGTTTATGTTCCAGGTTCCATGGGGTGATGAATTGTCATGTAACTGAACTCCTGACTGCTAAGAGAAAACCAGACATCAAAACCCTTACCTGCATTTCTGGTCTTGGGAGAGGGAGTGGGGGAGGGGCAGGCAAGTAGAGTACACAGTAGCAGTATATAATGGTACTACCAAGATGTCTGAACATTTACTACCTAGTGGACAGAGTTTCAAAGCACCAGAGAAATCTGTAGAGATGCAAAGCTTGCTTACTATACATACTGTGCTTCCACAGTATACCCCAAGGACTAAGGTGGTGGGATTGTGCACAGACAATAATATATCAGGCTATATAACAAAAAGTAAGTCCCTATACGAAGGCTAGAACCTCCAGAGTACTGAGACTAAGGACACCTTCAGTAAGGAAAGTGTTGAAGAAACCAGATATTTATGATGATTTAACAGAATGTCAACAGAAAAGGGCAACTCAAGAAGGTTCATAGGTGACAGAGGGCAGGTAGAGAAAAGTGTACTGTCTGTGCCCAGAAAACAGCTGCCATTGAAGTCCTATTTATAACCACTTGGTATTTATAACACTTTATAAGGGCTAGCTCCATTAAAATAGTTTAAATGTAATTAAAAGGTTTTCCTATGGTTTCTTTATTGAGTTACTGCAGGGGTAAAAATATAATACCGTAGGTGCCTTTGCGTTGTACTTTTGAGATTTAATGCTTGTCACAAGCTAATCTAGTAAGAAAGCACTCCCTTGGGTGCACTTCAAGCAAATAGGACAGTGAATGTATAATTAAAGTAATATCTTTCTGTGCAGATGTCACTGTTAACTCAGATATCACAAACTGCAAAGGGCATCTTGAGAACATTAAACTGTGTAGCAAATGGATTTTAAGATAAGAACTATTATTTTTTCAACTAATTGTGATCCATACACATGCAAGTGTTGTCATTATTTGAATTTTGTCACAGATGGCTCAGCTGTTATAGAAAGACATCTGACAGAAAAACAAATTATTCAGTACATTTCTAGTTTTAAAACTCTCTCAGAAAAGTTTGCATGTACTCATGCCAAAATACATAGAAAATAAGTCCCACAATAGATATGTCAAAAATAAAATAATATAGTTAAAAAGAATGAGTCACATGCCTGCTTCAAAACTTTGGTTTAATACTGAGGAATGTGCTGATGCATAAAATAAAGCCCCATAACTAAGGTTATTGTCTACATGCCTCAGATATGTGCTACCACATGGACCATGGTAATCTGCTAATGGGACACATCTAAAAAGGAGTAATCCTACTTACAGTGCTTTTATCCATCTGACCATCAAATGAGTATGGAAGCTTAACCAAAACACATTTTAGCTGAAAGCTTGAAAGGAATATTATTGGAAAAATATATTTGTGTGTGTGTGTGTGTGTGTGTGTGTGTGTGTGTGTGTGTGTGTGTGTGTGTATATACACACACACACACACACACACACACACACACACACACACACACATACATGCATACATATGTGTGTGTGTGTGTGTGTGTGTGTGTGTGTGTGTGTGTGTGTGTGTATATATATATATATATATATATATATATATATATATCTATAAAAAAAATATATATATATATATATATATATATATATATATATATATACACATATATATGGGTTGCTTTCATTTCATTGACAGCTCATTTCACTAACAACCAAATCAGCAAGACCAATTAACTGAAAGTTCATTTCACTGAAAACGCATTTCACTGACAACTCATTTCACTGACAAATCATTTCAATGAAACTAATTTAATCGACAATTATATATGGCCTGTTCCCCACTGTAGTACAATCCTGGAATTAGAATATAATAGTAAGGGGGTGGGGTGAAGCCCCCCACATACTTTGGTTGTATATTGTTTTCTGCAAAACAGTTATTCATTGCACTTGTCCATCTGTATAGTTTAAAATGTTTATAATATATGAGGGGCTTCACCCCCCCTCACACCCCCCACACACCCCCTTACTATATATTAAATATACCAACTCCGAGATCGCACTACAGTGGGAAAAAGTTAATTTCCTAACTCCACTCTATCACAATCAGCATAAAGAATGTACACATAATGTCTATATCACTTTCCTGTATGGTCTAAGAAACACATACGGAGTGGCAAAATAAACACTATATAAATAGTATACATTCCTACACTATATAAATAATAAATATAGAAATAAAAACTCCAACATCCCATAGTGATACCACAAGATTAACAGATTAAACTATAACATTTACACGTTTGATGATACACTATTACATATTATACATTTTATATGTTATGAAATTCAATGTTGTAGGTTTTAGATGTTATGGATTTTAGATGTTATGGTCTCGATGTTTTGATTTTAGATGTTATGAGTTTTAGATGTTTTGAAGGGGAACCATATATGTATATGTGTGTGACTCTGTATATGTATAAATATATAACGTGTGTATGTGCACATATTTAAATAGACAGTCTCACAGCAGGGCTGCCTTTTTTAATATTAACGTTGACAGTTGGCAAAGCACCGCCTGTTTAAATTCCAACACAGGACAGCGTTCTGGAAGATTTTATATGTGAGTTTGTTTACTTGATAAAATATCATCTATGATTACAAGTGCTTAAATATTTTCAGTGTTACATACAATAAACATATGCACTGCAATACCAAGTCACCAAATGTGAAAACCAAGCTTACAGTGTTCAATAAAACACTGAATCCTTCATTATAAGGAAGTTCAATTAATTAAAAAATAGGTCCCATATACACAACTGTTAGGTTACTTATGTATTTACAGTTTTGCTAATTAGACAGTCTCACTTTTGTAACAGAGACCCTGGTTAGCTGACATATTAAAAGTAAATCATAATTACAGCTAATGTTTTGCAGCCAATGTAATGTAAATAACAGTCAACAGGATTTACAAGAGACTAGAGTTCAACAATGCTCAGCTAGAAGTATTTCTAAACAATTATAAGAAGGGTTGGGGGTTGGCATATTGTTAGAATGTTTACTTTATAGGTACAAGGTTTGATTCTTACCTTTGGGAAGCGTGGCTAGGCCTCCTGGAGTCATTAGCCTAACAGTTACCTTTAAACCTATATGGGCAGGTTCATATGCACTAGATTGAATTGCTCTATTAATTTTACATGATCCGTCAGGACCATTTGAGTAACTTTTTAACTATAGGCTCAAAACATGCTTTGTAACATGTGAATGGAGGACTGCAACAGTTATCCGACTTCACAAGGGTGGACCAACAATTGAATCCAAAAACTACAGACCTATTAGTCTGAATAGTCAAACATGCAAAGTCATGGAATGAATTATCATGGAAATGATCAACAAAGACATAAGCAACCTTCAGACACTGGACACAACTCAGTTTGGCTTTGTCAAAGGAGAGTCATGCCTACTAAACTTTATGGGCATTTTTAGAAATGTCTCCAAGGTAATGGATGAGGGGGAAATGGTGCAAATTGCCTACCTAGTCTTGGCTAAGGTGCTCCATACAATATCAACCTCAGATATAGCCAACAAACTCACTGAACTGGGCATAAACCCCTATATAACTCACTGGTTGCTAGCTGGCTCACAGGCAGAACCCTTGAAATCAGGATTGGTGATACCACCTCTACTAAAAGACTGTTCACCATTGGAGTACCTCCAGGCTTCATGCTAGGAATCCTCCTATTTGGCATCTACTTCTTAGAGGTAAAGTTTAATTCCAAGGGCCTTTGGCTGACCAAGCATGCAGATGACTGCAAATTGGGAACTATCATAAATTTCCACCTGTGACACAAACATCTTACAAGAGAGTCTAACACAGACAAATGACTTGTTCCAAATTCACAGGTTAAAACTCAATGCCAAGAAATGCATTATATTGCCTTTTGGTAAAACTGCCACCCAGGCTAATTACTCTATTGATAAGACACTCCTAAGAGTTGACCCAGTAGTTAGAGATCTGGGAACATATGTAGACATTAATTTGGATTTTGATCAACATTTAGCCAAGGTAGTAAGAAAATCATTCTATGTCACCCAACTTATAAGTAACTCCATGGCATCCAAGGAAGTCATAGTGCCATGTTATTTAACCTTATCAGACCCATCATTGATTATAATGCACCCCTTGGCATGTACCTGATTAGGCATATGCAACAGATGGAACACCAACAAAAGTTCCTTACCAGGAGAATCTAGGGTATAAACACATTGTCCTACACAGAGCGCCTTAAAGCCCAATCTCTGTTCTCTGTCTCTTACACCTTACTTAGAAGAGATCTATGCTTGGCATACAAGGCATCCTTGGAACCAGCTCTAATAGACCTTTTATACACTCACAAAACAAACATCATCAAAACCTCTAGATCCAAGGATTTAAGTTTTGCTTGTGACTTAAATAAGACATGCTGGTGACACAAATATGTGTCTCTGAGGATCACATCCATGTGAAGGAGAGTCAAACCCTAACCTTATTTAAGTGTAACCTCAGCCAACAGATGGGAAATCAGAAATTCACCCCAGCTCCGGCCTCCATGCCTCTGATAAAGAGAGGCAGACAGTAATGCCCAAACTAGCATACCCACCTTCCCACATAACCCTCTAGAAACGTCCTAATTAATATATCCCCTCCTAATAAACACCCTTAAGACATGGAGACAAAATTAGGTTGAATTCACATCTTTCAACTGTCCAGATTTTCACCTCATATTTTTGATCTGTTTCTCCTAAAATTTGTGGTCTTCAGGCAAATCATTGAGGAATGAAGTAAAAAAAAATAATGGCAGACATTTGAGTTTCGGACTTCACATTCTTCAGAAAAATTCATGCTAATGAAAAAACTGTTATTCTACCAACTTTATAAGTTTGTATGAGCAATATTTAAAAAACCTATTTTTGGGCCTTTGACCCCCCCCCCCATTATTTGTGGCTTTGTCCAGATTTCTTGCTGTAAGTGGTTGAAAGGCATGGTTGGTTTTCCTGGCTAGTGTTATAACGGCCTTGGTATTCATTAGCATAGTATATACTTATGAACCTATATTTGTATGTACTACACAACAGATGTTCAAGTCTAGGAAACTGCTAGGTTGTTAACAGAACCAACAGTGTTTTTAATTAGACTGATACTCTTCCTCTCAGTATAACACTTCCATATCTAATTTTGTTTGTTTGTTTTAAGGAGGATACCATATGGCTTCAAAAACTTACATATTCTAAGAACTATGCAGTCCCTTGTGAGTATATGTCAGACATATAAAACACAGTGGTTGCCTACATGCTTCAGTGTATTTTGCTGCATAAATATTATACCACTGTTCCTGCTCTCTCTCTCTCTCTCTCTCTCTCTCTCTCTCTCTCTCCTGCCATTCTCTCTGTTTTTCGCCATAAACAACCATATAACTGGTGTCAGGAATTTAGCTGACTGTCATTAAAGTCAACATCTGTTTAGCAGGCAGAATTTGATCAACTAAACAGATGGGTTGACAGGTGTGCAAGACTGCTACATTACTGAAGCTGGGGAATAAATCTTTCTCCAGTATTGTACATTCTCAGAATTAGAATATAAAATTAGAAGGGGAGAAGGGACTTGTCCCTCTGCAAAAAAAAAAAAAAATGTTTTTAACTTCCATACTCTAAGGTAATCTTTGTGCATGAATAGTCATGGGTCGATTTTATGTTGATCTTTTGTTGTTGATATTGGCAGTGTCAACATTTGGTTGTTTCACTAATTTTACTATACCAATATATATCATATATTTGATATATATATATATATATATATATATATATATATATATATATATATATATATAAGCACACAGAACTTCAGGGATCATAAGCAATGTAGAAGAAAAACAGCTTCTGTTCAGCTCAGTTCGTAGAATCAAGATACTTTATTTGGTAAGCGCTTTCATGGGAATGACTCCCACTTCTTCAGTCCATTCAATAAAATACATTTAAAACCACTCCATGTATATAGGGAACCTTAACTGGCATCAGTCAAATCATGACTACACCTTTTTCCAGTCTTAAAGTAATAAGCAGACTTTAATATATTCTTATTAAAACTTTGTTCATATAAATCCCCTTTCTAAGTGCATATATAGAAAATGACATGTTTGAAACATATATATAGACTACATATAGGTGCAAATGCATCTATCATTTCTCACTTTCTACAGAATATCTATTATTATCACAAACTCATGATAATCCCAAAATTATATACACAAATGTATATCAGATCATATATATATAAATAGATGTATAAAGTCCATACATGCCATACAGATGCTACTAAAATTTACACTAACAATAAAAATGCACATTAACAATAAAATACATAATCATAAACATAAAAATAAAAATAAAATACATCCTATTATTTATAAATGCTCCTATTCTTCAAAATAGGCTTCAGGGGAACTCTGTCATTTAAGCCCCTGCCCCTGTCAGCCTGTAATCGAATGATCCATCTCACTTCTGAAGTCTCTGTCCTGTTGCTGATATCCCCCCCTCTCTCATTCACATTTACCATTTCTATAACCATAAACTTAAAGGAATAATTTTCTCCATTTTCCAGTGTATCCCTGTCCCTAATACCCAAAAGATGTTCTCTTATCTTATATCTAAATTCTCTCTTTGTTTTTCCTACATAGTATCCTGAACATAGGCCACAAATTGCTAAATATACAACATTTTTAGTGCAGCAATTAGCTGTAACTTTAAATGTGTATTCCTTACCTGTGTCAGGATGTTTGAATTTATTACTTGTATCTATCCACCCACATTGATTACAATTTTTACATAGTATAGTTCCTTGATGTTCCCCCATGGATCCATCCTTCTTGGGTCCATAACAAAGTAGCCTTTTCAGGGATTTCTTGTTCTTGAATAGGAAGCTGGGTTCATCCCCTACAACTTCCCTAATTCGGGGTTCATGTGTCAGTACTGGCCAGTATTTCCTTACCACATCTTGCATAAATTGAATGGTCTGAAGAAGTGGGAGTCATTCCCATGAAAGCACTTACCAAATAAAGTATCTTGATTATACA
>NC_056745.1:1161806844-1161861844 GCF_019279795.1 Protopterus annectens
GCCATAGGTACAAGGAATCATGTACCAGAATAAAGAGGCATTGGTTACATCAACCACACTTTTTCATACCATAAGAAGAAATTGTTCTCTTGGGAACCTGATCTTTCAAAATAGCTTTTAAATGTTTACCCCTCTTAAAAATAAATAGTGGTCTGTCCCCTGTAACCTTAGACATGTTGACATTAGTGCCAAATATAGACCAGTACTTTGAAATAACCTCATTATTCAAAGAGTGGTATTTGAGAATCAATATTCAACAGTGCAGTATTTAGTGAGATCGACAAACTAAAATCTCATTACCAGATGGTTGTGAATGTATGACTAACGGCATTGTATACATTGCTATTTGTGATAACTGTAATGCCTTCTACATGGGTAAAACTGAAATAACTCTGTGTAGGTGTAGATAAGAACACAATTATGATATTAAAAGAATTAACAACAACAATGCCTTATTAAAGCATAAAATGGTTTGTGCTGGTTGTAACAATCTTCTTTTTGCAGTGTGTTAGAAAAGGATAACAGGAATCTGAGGGGTGGACTGTGGGAAACAGTCAATAAATTTAAAGAATTGATTTGGCAGTTACAACTTAAAGCACTAGATTCACCAGGACTGAAAGGGTAAGTACCTATTAGAAGTTCTCTTAAACTTCGTGCTATGAAGCTATAAGAATTTGATTTCACTACGTGTGATTTACAAACTTCATTTTTATTGTTATTGTTTACTATTCACAAGTGATACAAATATACTTCTATGGAATATTTATTATTGTTTTACAAGATTGTTATTATTATTATTATTATTATTACTATTATTACATATTAGAATTTGTTATAAAATGAGTATTTTATAGCTTTAAAACCTGTATTGGTTAATTGATTAATTAGGATGTGTTTGATTGGTTGGTTTATATAATGTATTCAGTTATGTTGCTATTTGTTTCTGATGAAGTCCTTAGTGTTTACAAGAATAAAACCGCTTAACTTTTGAATAATATTTGGGATATTTTACTTGCATGCCCTGTGGTTTCTAGAGGCAATCTGGTTGTTATACTCTCACTACTTTACTTTTGTATTTCTGTTTGCCATATCTAACTTTATGCAAATGCCCCACACAGAAAAGTAGGATGCACATGTTTATCCTGTGGGGAGGGTATATGCTTAGGCACATCTCTGCTGTTGATCTCTGGTTGAAACTAGAAATGTGTGGGACTGCTTTAAGTCCATTGTATGCCACCATCTTAGATAGTGCAGTCATACATGGGTGCTAGGGCTATGTACATAACCAAGAAATGACTCTTCATTTGTAATAAAATGCTGCCCCAGATGTCTCAATCTCCTTGCCAGTCCTAAACATGGATATGAATTACTTTGGGGTGATAAGGAGAGTTTGCATATCTGGTGGACAAAGGCAGGTTCTGGGAACAAGTGATGGAGATGGCAGCTGTGTGTAGCCAAAAAGGAAGGAAAAATAATATTGTAATGGGTGAGGAATACAAAATGACCAATGGTAAGAAATAAGGCAAAAAAAAAACAACTGTTCTATTAGTAGACACTTTCTATGGAATTGTTTGGTGGTGGTGTGTTTTTAAGCAAGCAAAGTAAGATGATTTATTTATCTAGGCACGGAACAATTTTGTAATTTAAAATTTGAGTCCTTTTTATTAATTTAAAGATTTTTCAGGGCATACAAAAGAAAGAAACACTGTTACCCATGGAGTGAGTACATATTCTTAAGCCAAAATGTCGAGATAAAAAAAAACATTATTTACTCATTTTCAAACTGACTTAACAGAGAAAATGGACACTGTGACATACTTAAGAATATGTATGTTGAAGTTTATAATATTAGAAAGATTAAAAATGACCATAAAATTTTGACTGGGGAATGGGAAAGCGAGGGTTTGTTGAAACTTGAAGGCATTAGACTGAAATATGTACTAAATGCTATTTTAAGAATGGAATGATGATGGGGTATTAAGATACTGGGATCAACCTAAAACATCTTATTTCTATGGGGAATTTAACCATTTGATAAATTAATGTAGGAAAATATGCCAGCAGTGGGAGATAAAGGAGTATAATGTAAGTAAATGGAGAGCAGAATGCAGAAAATGTCAAAACATAGGGTATTTATGGTTTAAATGTGTATTACTAGAAGCAGGGGACATTATAAATGAAGATGATGATAATGATGATGATGTTGATATAAATGAAACTGCTGCCTCTGCTACAAATGAGAATGGGAAATGTGTAAACCAGTAACTGCATGAAAAATAATACAATACATATATTCTATGTGGGAATTCTATATATAAGTATATATGCAGTCAACCATACCACATTTCAGTCAACCACATGTGTTTACATGGGAACGGGAGGAAAGACGCTAGGGAGAGGCCAAATGAGGAAGGGACTCATACCACAGAAGTTGAAAAATACTTTTAAGGGCATTGGAGGAGTTGAGATGACCATTTTGAATCTTACTAAAGTTATTTTTTATTGATCAACAGTTTTAGTATGCGAAGGCTTCTCTTTCATACTAGCAAAGAAAGTGGAGAAAGCTGATGTTTTCAAAGAACTCAGACATTTTGTGTGTAAGTTTAACACTGACTTTCTTTTACATGATATTCAACTTAATACGACAATATTAACTAAATCTTCCATGTACAACCTCCCATTGGCTTCTGCTTTACAGATTTTTCAAGATGTTTGTGACAAAGTGATTTAACCCTCTCAAAAGTTGTTTTTTTTAATTAACTGCAAATAAAAGGTGTTTAGAAATTTTAAAGGACAATACTTTATGAAAGCTGATAAGGGTGGGGCTATGTTGGCAATATATAAAGATGAGTATGTTAAGGCTATGAACACACTGTTAATCAACTATCTGGAATAAAAAAAAAGGTTACTTTGAAGAAATACATAATAGATATTGTTAAATTATAATGTGTTATTAGAAATGTTTACACAAGGTTAATTACAACATAAAGAATATTAGTTTTTATACAACTGTTTGTGTCTTTCGGCTTTTCCCGGTTAGGGGTCACCACAGCGGAACTCCGGTCCGCTAATGATTGGCAGTAGATTTTTACATACTGGCTTGCTGGGCCTAACGCACAACCTTCAACGAAGGAACACCCATTCACGCATGTCGCTACACAGAAGACACTCTAACTGAGAATCAAACGGGCAACGTCTAACTGTGAGGCGACAACGCTACTGCAGCACCACCACTGTCCCTAAAGTGGGAATCTTATTTGGCATTCCTAAGGTACACTAGAACATTATTCTATCTCCATTTCAGCCCATTGTATCTGCAAGTGGGTCCATTACTGAGAATATTTATATGCTTTTAGGCAATTATTTTAATCCTTTGATGCAACAAATGACTTCTTATCTTAAGGACTCGTGCATTTTGGCTAGACATACATTGTTCAATATGGAAGAGACAGAAATTTCATTATTTACACTGGATATTAAGTCTTTATTTACTTCATTTTCTACAAAAGAGGCTTTGGTGTATTTAAAATCATTTTTAACTAAGTTTACCACTTGGTCTGCTGTTAAAATTAAAATAATGATGCTTTTATTGGAATTAGTGTTGGTTAACATTTTTTTTAATTTTTGATGATTCTTACTTTCAACAAATAAGGTGCATAGCTATGGGTGCTACTATTACACCATAATATGCCAACTTGGTGACAGCTACCCACTGTTACATTTTTTGATATGGTTAGATTTTATATAAGGTTTGTGGATGATCTGTTCTTTATCTGGAATTTGTTGAGAATATGAATAAATCTGCTACATTTTTAAAGTTTATTACTGATAAGATAGATACCAATGTGAATGTTCCAGACATTCAAGTTACTATTGTCTCAAGCTAGCTAAAGAAAGTAAATTCTAAAAGTAATTTTTTTTGAAAAGACACTTCAGTAAATAATTATTTCTTTTAAATTAGCAACAAACCTCAGTTTATTAAGAAAAATATACCTAAGGGTCAGTTCATTAGGGCATCTACATTGACTAGTAATGATAGTAATTTTTTAATGAAAGTTGATAATGTTATGAAATTGTTTTGTTGATAGAGACTATCCAACTGATTTTAAAAGCAACAGAAATGTATGTACTATACAACAGAAACAATCTATATTCCCCTATAATCATTAACGGGGTACTAATTTTACTTTGGATAAAGATAAGAGGAGGCAGGTAAAACAATTTTTCATTAGGCATGACAGTTGAAGCCATAGGGATTTGTCGAGTGTTAAGTGACAACCCGAAGATTATTAAGGGAAATTCAGATTTAGTTGAAGTGGTAGGTGATAAACCTGAGATAGAAAAAGAATTGTAGATTTAAAGAAATTTTGCATAGAGAAAGTACATTGGACAAAAGATATGTTGCTAATAAAGAAAAGGGCACCTATCAATGTGGGGGGAGTAAAGCACGTTGCTATATTTTATAATGTAAATTAATTTTTATTTGCCATTTGCAAAGAGAATATTTTATGGTAGACATTACATTAATAGTCAAACAAATGATATAGTTGATTTGGCATTGTGTGCCATTTTATGTTGGTATGGCCACCTGCAATTTTTATAAGAGAATTTTTGAACACCAATATGACATAAGGACTAAAATGATAGCAATGCATTATTTAGACATGAAAATAGAAGAATCATCAAAACAACAAATTTCAAAACCAGGAATAGATTGTGTTGATAAATGTACTGTGTTGTGTGCTAGCTTGTGAATTTTGCCTGCCCTAGAAAGCTAACTCAACTACATTAGACTGTAAACTTTACACAGTGTTTCCAGCACAGTATCCTGATTCCTGGTGCTTTTTGCCATTATTTAGACATGTTTTAGATTAAACTGTACATAGGAAGTTTAATTTTTATGGACTTGAAAGAGTATTAATAGATTTGAGAGGAGGATTTTAAAAACAGGATAGAAGAAAAAGAAGCATTATAGCAACTGAGATTCTAAACTGACAAGTCACCGGGGCTTAAAAGTGGAATTAATATTAAGTGTTTTTTGAAATCCAGAAGACTGTATAAATTATACACTTTTATTTTATGTTAATATTAAACGTATATATTTATATAAGGAATTCATATATATAATTTATATATTCTACTTGTTTTCTAAAGATTAAAAACATTTATTAGTGAATTATGATTTCATCAGTCATGTGAACTTTACTTCTTGTTATAAAATTGAAGCAATAGAATAATGCATTTATTCTGAGGAAGTCTGTTGCTGTGAGATGAAAACACAAAATACATTTTTGTTCATTTGTCTGTAGTGGTTTGAAGATTTTAACTTTCTAAATTTATAAATGCAATATTTAAAATCTATCACTAATACTGGGCCTTTGTCCTTCCCATTATTTTTAGCTTTGTCCTAAATTGTTGTGATAAGAGGTTAAGGGGCATGCTGACGGGGTCTCCTGCATTATATGGAGAAGTCAAGAGTCACACACACCCAAAACAGTTTTTTGGCAAAACCTTGCTTCAGCAAAATAAACCTATTTCATTATATTTTTGCTAACTACAAGGGACCGGATAACATTATTTATGTGTCAAACATCATACAAGACAGCAGATATGCATCTCTAAGCAAAAACTTCTGAAAGTACAAATCCACAGGGCTTAATCCTTAGACATTTGTTGCTCTAAATACTGAAGAATAACCTGGAAAATCACTGAAAACCAGAACTGTCACAGTATGGTTCTGTCCAAGTCATCTGCACCATTTCTCTTCATGACACCATCCCCCATTCTGGAATTATAGCTAAACTCACTAAACTAGGTATAAATCCCTACATCACAAGATGGGTGGCCAACTGGCTCACTGACAGAACCCACACTGTAAAAGTTGCAGACTTCAAATCTGACCTCAAAGCAGTGATAAGTGGAATACCACAGGGTTCCATCCTGGGACCTCTCCTGTTTGGTATCTACTTCTCTGAAGTACAGGCTAACACAGAAGGCCTCTGGCTAACAAAGTTCGCAGATGACTGCAAACTAGGAGCCATAGTCAAGTCCCCAAATGATGTGGGCATCCTACAGAAGGGCCTCACTGAGACAGATGCCTGGTGTCAGAGCCATGGCCTCAAGCTCAATGCCAAAAAGTGCAGTGTCATCCCCTTTGGTAAAAACTCTGTACCCATGAACTACCACATAGGCAGCAATCTACTTAACACCGAATGCATGATAAGAGACCTTGGGACCCAGGTGGACAGTAGTCTCTCCTTTGATAGTCAGATCATCACAGTAGTTCAGAAGTCCTTCTACGTGGCACACCTCATTATAAAAGGGTTCTCATCCAGGAAAAAAAGAGGTCCTTGTTCCACTCTACTCGTCACTCATTAGACCCATCTGCAGCAGCAGGAAAGGCCACAGAAGTACATCACAAAGAGGATTACAGGCCTCAAACAAATGCCCTACACTGATCACCTCAAAAAACTCCAGCTTTACTCCGTAGCATATTGCCTACTCTGAGGTGATCACTTACTAACATATAAAGATATGTCAAACCCAGAGCTGTTGGACATGCTACACCTAAAGAAATCCCAATCCCTCTGAGCTACATGCTCTAGGGACATAAATCTTGTCACCACAATAAACAGGACATGCTGGAGGGATAGATTCCTGTCCTAGAGACTTCCTATACTCTGGAACAAGCTACCCATCTATGTCAAGCAAAGTTCTTCATTAGCACTCTTCAAGAAAAATCTTGATGAGTGGATGTGAAATAGGAAATACACCCCGGGGATCACTTCTGTGTCTCTGCTCAATAGTGGCACAGGAAAATAACTTTCTTGGGTGGCGTAAGCTATGGAACCTTGCTGGGTAGGCTTACATAGGCCCTTGGGCTGATAGCCTAGTACCTACCTATGCACCTATGAACCTATGAAACAAAGGCAGATCTGCAGTCAGAATGCAATTCCTTTCTAGTCTATGTATTTATTTGTTTATTTATTTATGTATGCATTGTTTGTTTTGTCACCAACTAGGCTGTGGACAGCTAAATACAATGCAAGAAGCAAATGTACACTTACAGATATTATCATGGCATATTATTAAGGCCATGTTATACATGAAATACACCATTCTGCATGACTGCTCACAACTATGAGTTCTAAGGGGAGTATGTTATAGCTAGGAGATGGAGAACACAGCACCATTTGTAAATTCATCATGTAAAACAAGCAGTAACATGACTCTCATTCAGACAGGCTATGGTGCAGGCGGCTTACCTGCAAGACAAACATGGTTAGAATAAGTTAGCTGAAGTGCAACATTTGTTAGTGGTCAGGCAATACAATTTTTGGAAAGGAATTGCTTGTAAAATGGATAAAGGCTGTTCTCTGAATTTACCTTTCTTTATTATATCTTCATAGCAGTAGACATATTATTCCAGGGGGTTTAACATCATGTAGTATCAATTTAACTGAACCACTTTATTTGTTTTGTCATGCTGTAGTTGGAGGGTCAGGGGGTTTTAGTAGATTTTACTAGTTTTACAATTTGCTAATTAATAGGGTGATATATGTCTTCAATTAAAAAACAAAGTTAGGCAGCAAGCAGTCAAGTCAGCTCTTAACT
Source organism: Protopterus annectens (assembly GCF_019279795.1). NCBI lineage: Eukaryota > Metazoa > Chordata > Ceratodontiformes > Protopteridae > Protopterus > Protopterus annectens. Next base: position 1,161,814,459 of record NC_056745.1, read on the forward strand.
GTGACCCAGACTAGATTTTTAATACGTTATACTACAGTGGTCTCGAAATGAATTGGCTGACAAATCTAGCAATTGTGTTGTAAACTGTATCACTCTTGCTTGAACTGACAGCCATTTGTGCAGTATAAAGGATGTAACCTTAGAAAAGTCTGAAACACAGGTGTAACAATGTAAGCCTGCATCTAGATAAGACAGACCCTAAATTTGTTTAGGTTGATCAGATTTGATTGGTCATCAGTCCAATGGTCATCAGAGTGTTTGTTTCAGACATAATGAAACAAAGAGGCAGAATGATCAACTTCTTCAATAATGACATAAACATTGGTGTGACACTGGGGAAGTGGGAGGAAGATTTTGAGTGTGACACTGGAGAAGTGGGAGGAAGATTATGAGTTTGACATTGGGGAAATGGGAGGAAGAGTATAAGGAAAGGCTTGGAAAACCTGACTACAAGGGCAGAGAAAAATGGTAGCAGAGTTTCAGCACAAACAACCATGAAGTACTACACTTGTGGCACAACAAACTTGTTATGCTGCATTCATTGGTGTAGGTGGAAATGATGCACACAGACTGCATCTCATGTGGCTTCTCATGAGCAGAGAGGGATAGAGAGAGAGAGAGAGGGAAAGTGAGAGAGAGAGGTTAATAGCAGCAGCTGAGAAGAGAATACTGGGTTGAATCTATGAACAGGTAATGTTGCCACTCCATAAGGCCCTGATCAGACCACACCTTGAGTTCTAGGTGCAGTTCCGTTGGTCATACAAAGACAGGAACATCAGGCTGATGGAATTAATCCAGGTAATAGTCAGCAGAAGTGTGTAGGGACCAAGTGTTCATTGGATCTGTGAAAGTCCTTCTTCATAGGGTGAGCTGGGGCACAATGTATGAACTACTAAAATGGGTGGTACAGAAGGAATCCATGGAGGCATTCAACCGGAAATGAAACAGGTAAAAAAAGTATGAGAGAGAAGAGAGGGAGAGATGAGAATGAAAACGCAAAGGCACTTTAAGGACAGACACCGTAGGCTATCTTTCTCCTTCTGCTATTAGGCAAGCATAATGCAATGTAATGTAATAATCAATAATACATTTAAGCTTCTCTCCTGGGTGAATTTAATTATTCATTTATATACATATTCTGTACATTTAATTTAATTTATTTATTTACTTATTTTTTGCTTCATTATTTCACATTCTCCTATCTCATTGCTCCTCTAACAAGCTAATTTTCTTCTTGTATATTTTCTTTTCTTTTCTGTAATTATTCTAGGACTGTTTTCTGTTCTAGCCATGTATGCCCCCAAATGTTCCTTATTATCCCACAATGTAATCTTAATTTTGGGTTTTGTTATATTCATCTGCTGCTTCCTTTACTCTCTGTCTGACAACAATGGCATTATACTTCCTTCCCATTCTCAGGTTACATTCTTTATTACTGATCTCTGTCTTCTTCTTCCTGTCCCTCCATCCATGCTGCCCTTCTTTCAAGTACCAGAATGAATCTTACATATCAACTTCCCTGCTAACTAATCAGCAGCCATGTGACAGAATGATGTGGGTGGTCAACAGGGCAGCATCTTGCACTATATGGTATTTATGCTTGGCAGTTCTTTGCTCAAAATGGTTGAACTCTGGCCACTCAATACCAAAAAACATGCTCCACAGAATTTATGATCCATGTTTTGGAGGCTACATTTGTCTCCAACAGGTGCATATTAAAGCTGTTTGACCATTTCACATAATGGTCAATCTGATCCTTTCTGAACTAGCCTGTAGGCAGCAAAACCCTAAGAGATGGACACACGTAGCAAGTATGGCCACAATAAAATGACATACTGAACAAAAAATTCTAAGATTGCAAATGTTCTTACATATGTAAGTCTGAAAAACAGTAGAGGCAAAATTTACATAAAAACATTTGTTCCAAAGGAAAAGCAAAATTACCACTCACTTGGCTTTTCTGCTTACAAAAGAAGTTGCACCTTATGATTATTTTCACTATATCAGTTCATTCTCTTACAGTCTTTAGTTAACAGGGTTCTAGACCCTGCCATTCCTTTCCCTCAGCTTTAACATACAATAAAAGTCTTCACCTAACTTGGTCCCAGGCCATAGCCAAAATAAGCTCTGTCTAAGCTAATAAACTTCAAGACTCTTGGATCTTTGGCTAATTCCCCTATTTTACCCACCTAGACCTTTGATTGAGAGACTACATTTCTGGACTGCTGCTTCCAGCCTATCCCTTTTTAAACATCACAGAAACAAATAACTAATTCCTCATTAGTTAACTAATATATTTAGTTATCAGGCTAATATTCATGAGAACAAGTTGCATTTTCCCAGTATTCAAAGGCAGACTTCACAGTTCCATACTCAACATGTTATACAGAGAACAAAAGTTTTACAATGAAGATAAACTTCCACAGTGAAAAGTATCACTATTATTAGCCAAAGTAGGGATTCATATTTGTTAACAAAATGAAATCTACAGAGAAAGTGGCAGAACTGGATATATGTAAGGCATATGCAGGTTCTCTGACATTATGATACATCCCTAGCTGCCCGCCTGCCAAAATGCCCTAGCTTTAATCAGTGTAGATGCTCCGGGAGCATTTCTCAGTATATCAGCATCTTCTTCTTCTTCTCTTTAAGCTGTTCCCTTTAGGGGTTGCCACAGCGGATCATCTGTTTCCATTTCTTCCTGTCCTCTGCATATTGCTGTATCACACCAACCACCTTCATGTCCTCTCTCACCACATCCATAAATCTTACCTTAGGACTTCCTCTTTTCCTCTTACCTGGCAGCTCCATCCTTATAGCATCCTTTTCCCAATATACCCAGCATCCCTCCTCAGCACATGTCCAAACCAACACAATCTCGCCTCTCTGACTTTGTCTCCAAACCGTCCAACCTGAGCTGACCCTCTAATATACTGATTCCTAATCCTGTCCATCCTTGTCACACCCAGTGCAAATCTTAACATCTTTAACTCTGCCACCTCCAGCTCTGACTCCTGCCTTTTTGTCAATACCACTGTCTCCAACCCATACAACATAGCTGGTCTCACTACCCTCTTGTAGACCTTCCCTTTCACTCTTACTGGTACTTGTCTGTCACAAATCACTCCTGACACTCTTCTCCACCCACTCCATCCTGCCTGTACTCTCTTCTTCACCTCTCTTCCACACTCACCATTACTCTAAACTGTTGATCCGAAGTACTTAAACTCATCCACCTTCGCCAACTCTACTCCCCCCATCCTCACCATTCCTCTGTCCTCCCTCTCATTCACACACACATATTCTGTCTTAGTCCTGCTGACCTTCATTCCTCTCCTCTCTAGAGCATATCTCCACCTCTCCAGGGTCTCCTCAACCTGGTCCCTACTCTCACTACAGATCACAATGTCACCTGCAAACATTATAATCCATGGGGCCTCCTGTCTGATCTCGTCTTTCAACCTGTCCATCACCATTGCAAATAAGAAAGGGCTCAGAGATGATCCTTGATGAAATCCCACTTCACCTTAAATGCATATGTCACTCCCACTGCAGACTTCACCACTGTCATACTACCCTCGTACATATCCTGTACCACTCTTACATAATTCTCTGCCACTCCTGACTTCCTCATACAAACATGCGCCTACGCCCCCCACACACCCCCCCTTACTTTATATTCTAACTCCATAATTGCACTACAGTGGGGAAAAGGCCATATATAACTTTCAGCTAAATGAGTTTCGACCAAATGAGTTTTCAGTGAAGTGAGCTTTCAGTCAAGTGTGCTTAGTCAAGTGAATTTCGACCAAATGTGTTTTCGACCAAACAAAGTAGACCCACATATATATATATATATATATATATATATATATATATATATATATCTTTTGATAACTGAGCTATCCATTTGAGTTGAGGCCCATTTTTGGTGGAGGCCCAAGAAGAAAAACTCATCATGCATTTGTATAATAACAGTAGCAAATAACAAAACTTGATTAAATGATTACAGCATTGGATAATACACAAACAGAAATAAAATATTACAGAATTACAATATGAAATAAATAATTTACAGACTGAAATGATACAAGGGAAGAAAAAACAGTTATAAAATACAAATTTTGATAATCCAAGAATATTTATGTATGCAGAATGTTAATCCAGCTGTAAGTAGTTCAGAAGTAGGTTAAACAAAGGGACAGTGTAGGCTGATAGATATGCCAGAGGCTAGTCCATGCAGTCACTGGAGGTGAAGCCCTCTGTTGAACTTTTACAGATGCTGCTGACACACTGTCGTCGGAAAAATATTTGTAAAAGTTTTTTCATTCTTTTTTAAGTTAGAATTTAGCTCATTGTTTGGAAAAAAAGATTGTTCTTAATTCTAAGATCAATGGAGGGATATTATCCTTCAAGGAAATGGTTTGACAGGAAAAATGATCTTGGGTAGAAAAACTGGAAGAGAGAATTGATCAAGCAGTAGTGAAACTTTTTTCTTTTTTTTTTTTGTGCAGTAATGCGGTACAGTGCCTAGCATGAACTTAGTGAACTTGCAGTAAATGTATTCAAATTTATCTAGGCAACCAAAAAAGATTCCATGCATAGAATAAAGTAGAGTAAATAAGAGAAACTGGATTTGGATGACTTGAGTAAGGTAGAATCTAATACAATTAAGGCTCTCTGGCTCTTGAGTGCATTTTTTAACAGTTGTAATTATGTATTTCTCTAAATAGAAAGTGTGCCTAGGATCACTCAAAGGTACTTTAACTCATGTGATGAAGAAACTATATAGCCTGAATCTGGTGAGATTTAGAGAGAAAGGTGTTAAACAACCTGTAGTAATTGGTGCTGAAGAGGATGGAATTATTCCTGCTAATGATAAGAGTGAGAAGGAGTCTTTGAAACATTTCTGTAAAACTGAAAAACTAGCTTACAGCGTATTTCTTGCAGATTTGTGATTTTTATTGTGCAAAGCAGGGAAGTCATGTCTGTGTACTAGACAAAGGTTTCCACAATGTTCTCAGAGGGAATTTCCAAACAGATGAAGATAAAGGGACCCAGAACTGATCCCGCTGTTATCCCTTTATTAATGACAAAGGCCAAGATAGTGCTTGCCCCCAGGTTTCTTCCTGAGACCCAGCTGTTGAAACTGCTTAGGTTATTGTTATGTATACATATGCTCGCCAGTCATTGTACAGTACTCAGTTTAGAAGAAAACGAGCAAGAGAAGAGTTGCTTGATTTAATAAACACAGATATAAATATTAAGATCAATTAAATAAATAGACTGCAGAAGGTCAATAAAACTCAAAAAGTCAGAAGTTTGATAAAACAAATGAACACAGTAATTAGGACTGTCCATAGAGATCCATGCAATATAACAGAAGTAAACAGTATATATTACTGTGAAGATAAATTCATTACTGATAAAATTCTCCCATAAGAACACAGGGTTGTGAGGGAAAGGAAGGGGAGAAATCAAATACCATCATGGAAGTATTGAACAGAGAAAACTATAAAGCAATTAAGACAAGAAGTGTCACTGTTAAAAGTGTATAGAAGAGGGAACAGATCAATAAAAATACTCAGAAAGATAGACGTGATAAAAGCAATGCGCAGTATTATAATGGATCAGGATTTATCATGCACTATCACAAATAATAAACTAAAAATATCAGCACAGGCAGAAAAACTTAGAAGATACACAGATAAATATAAAGGAAAAGCACAAAATAAGCAATTTATTGATGACCCAAAAAAGTTTTATACAGAACTGGGAAACAAGGTAAAAGGAATTGAAAGACCACCAAAAAATAAGAAACAGATGCATTTTGGAGAAGTATTTATGAAGATCATGTGGAACATAACAAAGATGTTAAATGAATAGAAGAAGTAAAATAAATAATAAGAAGTCCAAAGTGTACAAGATATGAAATGGGATGAAGTAACAGCCAGAGAGATTGAAACAAAGTTAAGAAAAGCCTCTAATTGGAAAACCCCAGGCCCATATGTAGTACTTAACTTCTGGTTAAAAGTATTAACATCTTTGCATGAAGATTTTGCTATGAGTAAGAACTATTTATATATGCACCCCAAACAGACACCAACATGGTTAACAACAGGAAAAACAATGATCCTACTTAACAGTGAACCTGCAAGCTACCCTAAAAATTATAGACCAATAACTTGCCTTCCGATGACTTATAAACTCTAAACTGGAATTGATGCCAACTGAGTTTATACTCCTTTAGAAGAAAACTCAATTATGGCAATAGAACAAAAGGGCAATAAAAGAAAGTCATATGGAACAAAGGATGATTTTTTGTTAAAGTCATAGCGGAGAACTATAAAAAGGGGAAGAATCTAAGTACGGCATGGATTGACTACAAAAAAGCATTTTACAGTATCCCATTTACATGGATAAAAGAGTGTTTACAAATATATAAGATACACTCTACACTGATAAACTGCATCACAGGGACCATACAACAGTGGCAAACCACACTGCAGTTAAGCCATGATAAAAGGTAAATTATTATTCCAGGCATAAAAATCCAAAGGGGGATATTCCAGGTTGACTCTCTGTCAGCATTACTCTTTTGCCTTGCCCTTAATCCATTAAACTGTCTGCTTAACAGATTAGGTCATAGCTATAATTTGGCTCCCAGAAAGCAACAAAGTGTAAAAACTTCTCATCTTCTCTTTGTCAATGACTTAAAACTGTACAACTCATCAGATGAGGAACTGAAAGCACAATTGCAAGTAGTCAAAACTTTTTCAGATGATATAAGAATGTCATTTGGTCTTGCAGGTGCTGCAAAGAGCACTACTGGCTGACATCAAAAATTGAAGCAATACTAATTTCATGATCTTAAATCATATTTGACTTAGGAATGGGGTCTATTCCCATCACGGTATTAAAAACCCAAAAGATTTGGAGAAATTAGAAAGTGGCATAGTATCAAAGGCCATGGACAGGTGCAAAAAGAGTGTCAATACTTCATTTGTTTTGTCAAGTTCTTCTTTCACAAATCCTGTTAAAGTAAGAAGTGCTGTGTTTACAGAATAGCAATTTTTAGAAACTGTGCTATAATGTCCTTAGGATTCTGCACCCCTCTAAGATGACAGCTAACAGTTGCCTTACTTTTTTTTTGAGTAATTCAGAGACTGTTCGACTCAGCTGAGATTTGTGTAACGGGATACAAATGATGGTTTACAATACTTGACAGATCCAGTGAATAGAAAATGTTTGCCATGTTACAGTAGCATATACCGAAAAGTAAAGAACATAATGCTTTCTCGAAGAAGACAAATTGTTAAATGGACTTTCAAGACACTCAAAAGATATTAATAGAATAAAAAACTGCCAAGTTTGCCATCAACATTATATGATAACTGATATAATTTGAGGTCATTCCCGTACAGTCAGCCACAATGAAAACAACAGGAATATAATATTCGTCCCAATTTAGCAGTGCAAACAGCCTGCCCTTTATTGTTCTCAGAGCCTATATTCACCCAGTTATTGGTAAGGGGTAAGAAGTGTGTAACGCCAGTTCTCTCTCTACAAGAAAAAGTGCAAAGAGGAGGACTGACATTCTTGACTGTGTTGCTTTCATGGTTTAGGCCCACAGGGAATCTAGTTTACGAAAATGTAGTTTAAGAAACAGCAAATGTCTATCCTTGAAACTGAAGACAGAGTTCAGAAGCAGGGAAAAGAGCTCCGGAGCAGTACATCTACTGATACTGTTATGTTCAGCTCAATGTCTGAACTTTAAATGAGATAAACAGATGTTTGTAGCAATGAAGTTTGCAAATCTCTGCTGCTGGTATCTACAAATTCCATTTGTAGTTCATATTTTATCCTATCTCATCATATTTGTCAGAAAGTTCCTTTGACCACAATGTAGCATTTAAGATGTAGGAGAATTACTTATTGATTAATGAAGAACTGGGTCGACCATCTTAGTTTTATTTGTATTCACAAACTTGAAATTAAAATAGAATCTAAAGCAGTTTGCAAGGTAACATTTGTTATTTATATTTACCACACTACAATGAATGAATTGTGTTGCTGTAAAATCTGTACCCAATGTTGCACTTGTGCTTTATTAATTGTTTGCTCATCTCTTCCACTTAGGAACAACAAACAGTGTGGAACAGAAAGTCTGGAAACCAGACTAATGGATGTCCTTAACAGCCTTGGACTTAAGGTGTAGGTGTAAAAGGATTTGCTGCAAACAGAGTTTGCATTGCCACCTCACAACAAGAGGTTCTCCGGTTCGATCCTCGGCTGTTGTGCCTTTTTTGCAAAGTCTGCATGTCTTCTCTGTGGTCGCATGGGTTTCCTCCGGGTGCTCCGGTTTCCTCCCACATCCCAAAGCCATGCTGTAGGTGGATTGGACACTCTAAACTGGCCCTAGGTCTGAGTGCATGCATGTGTGTGCCTTCTGTGGAAGGTTGGGCGTCGGGCTGGCAACTCGATACTGTAAAACTCCACTGCCAATCATGAGCGGACAGGTGATCCACTGTGGTGACCCCTAACCAGGAAAAGCCGAAAGAATAAGAAGAAGAAGTGCAAACACCACCACCACCACCTCCCCAAAGTCAGATGCATTATAGCCTGACAGCAACTTTCCTTAACATGTATAAGTCAGCTGTATGTCATTATATGTACTCTTGTGTGCATGCCTGTGTGGTCTGTCAGGCATATGCATGCAAGGGTAAGCATGCATACACAAAAACACACACACACACACACACACATACACACAAACATACACCAGGATATCCCAATAAATGCCATGCACTAGATCCCATAAATGTTCAGGATAGCATGTCCAACCCACACAGAAGAGGCATTTACCTCAAACATGCACACAAGACTGTGTCCAGGTCCCAAGATAAAAACACACAGTATGCATTATAGCAGATTATTTATTCAAAACTATAACAGGAAGTCCCAGGAAGCACTTACTGCACATACATATATGAACGTTATTATTCACACTGCATAAATATTAGATGATTGCAAACATAGCTGTAGAACAGGATGTATGGGAACCCCCCTCTTCCTCAGAGCCGTCAGCAGCATTTGTAAACCAACTTTTGGCAGGCAGGGAATGGAATGCCTTCTGAAGTTACAAATTCAGCTAGTTCAAACAATATATATTCCCCTCCCACACTTGAGCAGCATCCCCTGAATGGATGACTGCTACAAGAATTCATTCAGAGCTGAAAAATGCTACCAGTAGACTCTGATCTGGAGATTTTACACATCCTGAAATGATTAAGCATAACTGCTGCATGGCATATGCAGGGGGACAAAATGTATTTCTTGTTGCAGACAACCAAGGAAGGTTGAATACAGTCATGGCAGTGGATCATGAATTAGATATTTAAGACACTGTCAGCTGTACAGCCTCCATGGGCTGTTATCATACTATTTAATACAAAACCAGATCCCTTGACGTGCACCTTCATAAAAGAAATAACACTAAAACACATGAGATCATCAGTCCTGAGCTGCACGCATTGCTGATTCTCTAGAATGTGCCCTTAGAATGTGCCCTTTCTCCACACATGATTACTAACAACTTTGGATTTTGGGCTATTCTACCACAAACAACACAGTCTGCTTAAAGCAGTGTTTATGTTAACGACACCTGTGCAGGAATGTGGGAAAACATATACTGATTTGAAATCAAGTGGCATGGTATGGCATAGACACTAGCTTTACAATGCATTGGAAACAGTTGCCTGCACTGCTCTAGCTGAGTACTACTGGCATGCCAGGTAAATTCTTGCAGCTCTGCAAGAGGTTAGTGGGAAAAGCAAAACAGCTTCAGCATTAACTCATGGAGTGGATGGTGGTATGTCCTCAGTTATCCAGGCAAGAGCTTGTAATATATTAAGCATTCAGTTGCTACAACTTAAATATCCACTGTCTATATGGCTATGCAGGAGCAGATGAAGATGACTTTAACATGAAAACAGAAGCAAGAAAAGGGTGGCAGAGATGCATGTTTATGCTACTAAAATGCTGCTACACTAACTTGGGTGAGACACTAAATCTTTTCAAGCAGTAGTGTGAAACAGACAGACTATGAAGCAGATAATACTGACACAATTGGAGAGACTCATGCACCAACAGGAGAAAATGCTGTCCAGTAAGTGAGAGTAAGGAAAAGATATGATGTAACAAGCTTCCTCAGAGTCAATGTATTCAGAATGCATATGTCATTCAGCTCTGTGGTGTCTGTTACACCACCTGTTCACTGTCACTGCTACACCCCCACTCACAGTATGGTTTAACACCCATACACTGTCACTGCTACACAACCCCTCACAGTCTGGTGTATCACCTGTTCACTGTCAGTGCTATATAGCCCCTTACAGTCTGGTTTACCATCCATACACTTTTACTGCTACACAATCACTTACAGTCTGGTGTATCACCCATTTACTGTCACTGCTAAACAACTAATCACAGACTGGTTTTATTGGGTCTATATTATAACATCGAAGTCTTACAACTTTGAATGTTATAATATCGAACCCATTTGATCGAAACACCAGAAAACCGAACAGTCAGAATAGTGATTTTTTTCCCAGGGAAAAAATTTGCTGTTCCGACAAACATACACACAATACAAGCACACCAAAATAAATAATCCACACACATACACTTCACAAAACCCTACACTAAACCAGACATGCACCACTAGCTATCCACTTACCTTAACCCAACCCTAACCCTAAGGTTCCTAACTATCACACACTCACCTTACCCGCTCCCTAACCCTAAAGTCCCTATCGCACACTCACCTTACCCATTCCCTAACCCTAAGGTCCCTATCACACACTCACCTTCATTCTCACACTTACCTTAACCCGGTCCGTAACCTTCGCTCCACAGTCGAGGAAATAGCGAAGCTGCAGAAACAGCCCATCGAATACTTTCCCTAGGAAAGTATGTGGTGTTCTGCAGCTTCGCTATTTCAAGGGTTCGCTGAATTGAGGTCGATATTATAACATTCAAAGTTTTAAGACTTCGATGTTATAATATAGACCCGGTTTATCACCCATTCACTGCCACTGCTGCAGAATCCCTCTCAGTCTCATTTATCACCCATTCACTGTCACTGCAACAGAATCCCTCACAATCTGGTTTGACACCTATTCACTATCAATGCTACCAAAACCCTCACAGTCTGATTCACTACCAATTCACTGCCACTGCAATAGAATCCCTCACAGTCTGATTCACCACCATTTCACTCTTATTGTCACTGCCACTCTTACAGAATTCCCCACAGTCCATTTCACCACCCTTTCACTGTCACTGCTACAGAATTTTTCACATCCAGTTTACCACCCAGTCACTGTCACTGCTTCAGAATCCTGCACAGTCTGGTTCACCACCCATTCACTGTCACTGCTACAGAATCCTGCACAGTCAGGTATAGCACCTTTTCACTATAACTTCTATAGAATTCTGTACTGTCAGGTTCATCACCCTTTCACGGCCACTGGTAGATATCCTTCACAGTCCGGTTCACCACCCTTTCACTGTCACTGTTACAGAAACCCTCACAGTCCTGTTCACCTCCCATTCACTGTCACTGCTACAGAATCCCTCTCATTCTGGTTTACCACTGATTAATAATCAGTGCAGTTCAACAGAATCCTTTATAGTCTGGTTCATCACCCATTCGCTTTCAGTGCAGAGCAACAGAATCCCTCATAGTCCAGTTCATCAGGCATTCACTGTCACTGGTAGAAACTCCTTCACAGTCTGGCTCTGGTTCATCACCCATTCACTATTACTGCTACAGAATCCTGCAGATTCTGGTTCCCTATCCTTTCACTTTCACTGGTACAGAATCCTTCACAGCCTGGTTCACTATCCTTTCACTATTATTCATTAATTTATTTATTTATGTATTGCATTTGTTTACTGGGAAAGTCCACTGGGCCTAAAAGAGCCCATATTCAGCAAAGAGCACTGATATAGAAAATATTAAACATTAATTGGTACAAAAGTAGATACAGTGTTACAGATAGTGATTACAGTAATATATATGGTTCCCTATTACATGATCGAAGCTTTACTTAATTGAATAAGTAAAGCTTGAACTTGTAATATCAAAACGGCCAATTTAACTCAGGGAAACACTTCCCTTGGCTGTCCTGTGAAGTATGCCTGTTTCTCTAATTTGTTGCAATCTTGGAGTTGGTATATTTGAGTAGGGGGGTGTGGGGGGCTGTGGGGGCAAAGCCCCCCAATTCATTTCAGATGTAAAGTTTTTTTTTTTTTTGATTCGGTCAAGGGAAGTGTTTCCCTTGGTTGAAATGGCCGTTCAACAGTTTTAGCTGTTGATATTACAAGATCGAGTTTTAGTTATTCGATTAATTATGCATTCCTAATTCTATTAATTATTAATATAATTATTATTCATTAATTAATTAATTAATTAATTAATTTGATTACACATATATACAGAATATATATATATATATATATATATATATATATATATATATATATATATAAAAAAGCAGGAATTTTGTTAGTTGCAAATTGAATTCAATCAGAGAGGTATAAACAGAGATATATTCATCAGCATTATTGCACCAGTATCAACAAGTGATAAAAAAATAATAATTATGGAGAAAATATCATCAGTTACTAGTAGCAAAAAGCATAGGAGTTTAGTTATCATATAAGGAGAAGGAGGAGGAGGTTAGGTTATTATTGCTACAGAATCAGACCTCTCAACCATCCCGAATAACTCGTTTTTTTACCGAGTTTTGGGGTCCCAATAATGGGGTGCCATGGTCCCCGAGTGGCATCCCATTATTTCTGATTTTTCAGATGTATTTTTTTAATTTTTGCACGTTCGCGAGTGACGTCATCACGTGCGTGATGACGTCAGCTCCACCAGCATGCCGCGCATCTGTTTGAATAGGACGGGTGTCACTGGTCAGGAAGATTTACTTAAGAAGCCGCATACAAGATTTACTTCTGCCATTTCCAAGGAAGACTGACTTTTCAGACAGAACAGGAGTTACTTTATGCTGTTCGGGCAGGGCAGGATTACTTTACTCTCATGCAGAGCTGGAGGAGGATTACTTGCAGAGCCATGGCAGCTGCCTTTTCACAGAACACAGGAGGATCGCGGGCAGAACACAGTAAGGCAATGCTTATGCACTTAGTCTTAACTGCAGAGTGCTAAGTGTGTGTGTGTGTGTGTGTGTGTGTGTGTGTGTGTGTGTGTGTTTGTTTGTGCGTGCACGTGTGTGTGAGGCAGTTCACCTAGCTACCTGTACAAAAACGAAAAAAAAATCCAGATACTTTTTATGTCCTCTTCTGATTCACCATCATTACTTTTCTACTGCCAGACTGAACTTTCGCTTGCCATCTTAATGTAACAATTAATTATTACAGTGACCCTTCCTGGTACAGATAGTAAGGCTGTATAGTATATGTCATTTAACCATAGAGCTTCAAGGACAGGTCGCTTTAACAGTAAAACTGTCCAACCTTCAGCCCCCTTTTGTTGCTGCAGTATTGCTTTTATTGATTTTTTTCTGTGTTACTGATTGACAAGTAGGAAGCCAGGAGTGTTGCATCAGGGTAAGTAAGATGGAGACTGTATTATGACACTTGCTCTATACACTGGCAGTTTACTAAGAGGTATGGGATGATGGAAAAATACAGGTGTTTTACACAGACACAGGTCTGTAGAACAAACGCAGAAATACAGAGTAGAAAAGGAAGGAAGTATGAACGTGATGCAAACGTTCTTAGATGAAAATAATGGAGGATGGATGAGAAGCAGAGAGTAAAATCATGGTTACTGCCAACTGTATGCTTTTTGGGTCAATGACTGAGGGAAAGTGGGTTAAAGGTCAGTGGGTATGAGTGGGAGATGTCATAACAGGGCAGAGGAAAATATTACCATAAGTGAATCATAAAAAAGAATGACATGGAATGTCAGCCATTATTTTTCTTTTGTTTTCTCTTGACATATAATCTGATGATTAGTGGGAGGTGAAGCCCCTACAGAAAATAATAATTTTGCTGACATTGTTTGTTTTGGCATCTGTGCTGTCACCCTTTTGTGTTTCTCTATTCTTAACTGGATTTCAGAATAAATGCTACTTCGCAATCACCTCCCTGATGAGCCCAAGAACACTAATAAGAGGGTTACAGGGGCTTAGTAATTCATTTAGCTATTCAGTGGGAGACAGTAAGCTAGGCTAGCAAAGAGCAGTTTTGCAGATTCATGTAGTACAATTCACTGCAGGTCAGAGATGATAGGTAGGAGGCACAAGGGATTGTATGCTTGGCATAAGAAGCCAAAGGTGACTTACCAAGTAAGCTAAATTTGCAAAAAAAAAAATTCTGTCTGGGCTTCATATTATGATACTCATAAAAGGCTACATGTTTCTTGGCACTTTCAATGATTTCCAGTTGTCATGATGCTTTGCTGGTATGTAGCATTTGCTTGTATTTTGAAGTTCATTTTTATATTATTATATATTTGTACACAATTCATGAGAAAATATAAGCTTTTTTGTTCTCTTAATCTTGATACTTTATTGCTGTGATTTTTTCATACATTGTACAATTGTCTTTTGCTTATGGTCTAGCTTTTTCCTTTCAGCTAGGAAACCCACAACATGGTGATTAAAATCAAATACACTCGCACACACACACACACACACACACACACACACACAAACAGAGACAAAGTGCTCTGCTTAGGCATTGTTAAGTGTTAGCCCTCATTTGGGACTTGAACACAAGACTTGCATATGGCACTGACTTCACTGCTACTGGTCAAACAGGTGTTAAGGGAAAACCCAACACTTAAGTGGCCAAAGGTCTTCTTGGTCCAGTGTTGGTAGTATCTTGGATTTGAATAAGAATAAAATTTCCTTTCACTACTATGATTCTAACGGCACCTAATCAGAAAGCTTTCTCTGTATTTGTGTGTGTTTGTAATTTGATTTTACCCAGGGAAGATCACTGATCCAAGACCTATTTCAGGCATTTTAAATCTCATTTAGGCAGTACCTCATTCAAACATGTTTCACATTAAATATGCAGAGTAGCTGAAAGTACCAGGAAGTAAAGTGCACAACAAATTAAAGTTAATTGTTAAGTTTGACAGTACAATTCTGTGACTTCAAATTATTGTAAATGATAGTACATGATACATAGTGAAGCTGCCTATCGAATAAGTTGGAATTATGTATGACATCAATTGGGCTTAAAGATAAGCTGTGCAAGATCGAACAAGAAACAACCACAAGCTTTATGCATTCTCATACCATCTTACCTGAGTATGTAGATACAGTTAATTAACTACTGCTAAAGTACAAGATTTTCATGGCTAAAAGTCTTGGAAGGTGAGAGATGATTTAACTGCAGTTTTAAATCAAATTATTCATAATAATAATAAAAGCTATGCTTCTGACCAAAAACCACCTCTAGCAGATGGTACTATTTATAAATGTAACAAATGCAAAATGTGTCCCTGAATTTCCAGTGTATGTGCAGTGTGATATTTTGGATCAATGAAATGCTTCTTTCCTGAAATTCTACAACAGAAAGTACTGCAGTTGCTGTATTTTTGGGTACATTTCATGAAATTTTTTCTTTTTGTAAACAGTTAATATATGTACCAGAAATGAGACATACAATGAATCTGCATTTCAAATTAATTAAAGCTGGTTTGCAAGGGAGGGCTTTAATTAGCAGGTATTGATACCACTTTAACGTCTATGTCTGAACACTCCCTTTCTTGATCCATCTTGTACTTCGTGAGTTTGTGTCACTGGCAAAGGGATTGAAGTGAACTATAACAATATCCTCAGGAAGGTGTTAGTTTCAAGGGCAGAGAAGTTTTAATGCCAAGTCTATTTTCATTGTGAGACAGCATTGCTTTGTTTATCAGATGTCTGTTAGTGTTTGTACATTGATGTGCTGCAAAATGTAAAAAAAATCCAAATAATCATTGTAGAAGTAAAGCAGTATGCACATATTAGTGTTTATGGTAAATGGGGCAAAATAACCAGGTAATGGGACATTGAAAATGGCTGCAGGGGGACTGGTGCTATATTTTGGTTGTCTGTCCTTCAGTTTGCGTTTGAAAGTTGATATCCCACAATTCCATTGGAGTGGGCGGGGTCACATAATTATGCATGCAAATTAGATGTTAATCAGTGTACAGATTTGTACCTATTTTTCATGGGCCTTGTCCAGATTTTTGATGTTTCCAGGTTGAGAGGTATGTACAGAATCCTGCACAGTCTGGTTAACCACCCTTTCTCTGTCACTGCTACAGAATCCTGCACGGACAGTCCAGTTCACCACCCTTTCTCTGTCACTGCTTCAGAATCCTGCACAGCTTTCTCTGTCACTGCTACCAGAATACTGCACAGCTTTCTCTGTCACTGCTACAGAATCCTGCACAGTCTGGTTCACCACCCTTTCACTGTCACTGCTACACAATTCTGCAGTCTCCACAAGCTTCATACCTTTTTCTACAGCTGAAATAATAAAAAGAAAAGGAAGTTCAACAGTGTGTAGAAGCGAATTGTGTGATATGGCTAACAAAAAAGAACTTTATACTGCTGTATCCACTGGAAGACCTCTAATACTGCCAAATGCATTCTTATTGCCCTAAAATATCAACAAAAACTCTAGCAAATCCACTGAGTAAAATACATCTGCTATTTTGTGCAGGTGACCCATCCCATTCTACATCCCCTGCATAAGGGGGACTTCAATTGCAATACTCCTTTACTTAAATATCTTATCTTCATGATTGCACAAATATGGAGAAAATAAGATCACCATGCATGGGTGGAAAGAGTAGCTGTACAAACTGTGATCTTTAAGTAACTTCATTTAATACAAGAATACTATCAGGGAATTGTAACTTTGGGAAAAGGGATGATAGAGTGACCAAGTGACCACTTACCCATTCCACATATGTGCAACTTCCTATTCTGCAAGCACAGCAGCTTACACATATGCATACCTCTCTACTGTCCAGATTTTTGCCTTATATTTTTGGTCTGTTCCTCATAAAATTTGTGTTTTTGCTGACAAATCACTAAGGATTGGAGTCACTAAATAAAGACATACATTTGTGTTGCAGATTTCATATCCTTCAGAAAATGCATGCCAACACAAAACCTGTTACTCTGGCAACTTTCTAAGTTTATAAGAGCAATATTTAAAATCTGCCTCTATTTTGTGCTTTTGCCCCCCCCCCCCCGCCATTATTTTATACTTTGACTAGGTTTCTTGCTCTAAGAGGTTGAGAGGTTAGCATGCATGTACTTTGCAGCACATTTATTCACATGGTATATATTTGTCACCCATGGTTCTTTAAGATCAGGCATGTCACCTATACAGTCTCATGCATGCTGGCTTCTTTGGGTAGTGCAGTGTACACTGAGGTGCATGACATCTGCAGCAGTGGCATCATCTGACTCAATCTATCTAATGTGACAACTGAAATATCAGGGGATACCAGTGGTAATTAAAGTTATACCTGAAGCATTTTTATAACATAAGTGAAAGCTGTTTGCTCCCTCCAAAAACATGCACAAACATGCTCATGCATACACACACACACACACACACACACACACACACACACACACACATAAAAAGCACTCAGTATTTAATCTCCAATGAAAACTTAATTAAAATATGTGTTTTGGAGCATCTCTTTCCCTTTTAACTCAATATTGGCTGTTGTTTCCATAAGATATTGTGTTTGTCTATATATATATATATATATATATATATATATATAGAGCCAGGGGCGGCTCGTGGCATAGGGCTGCCGGACTGCAGCCCCCTCAAAAATAAAAAAAGAAAGAAAAAAAAATGAAAAATAAAAAAAAATATTTTTTTAAAATCGGTCTATGCGCATGCTCAAGGCAGCCCGGCCGCATTGGGATCTCACGGGTCTTCAGTATTGCGCGGGAAGGATGTATGTACGGACGTTAACTCTGGATGTATTCATTCAGGTAAGGTGCCTTTTAATTTACAATGTTTATTTTTATTGAGTTTGTGCTTTTTATTTGTGTATGGTGCTTGAGTTTGTGCTTTTTATTTGTGTATGGTGCTTGTGCTTTACTGGAGTTTGTGTATGGTGCTTGTGCTTTAGGGAATGCCTCAGGCTTGAACCCTGTACCCTGTATGCAGGTGTTAAAGACTTGAGTTCCCTACCCACCACCATTTGTAAAAAAATTTCAGATTTTTACCTCATATTCGATCTGATCTGTTCCTCATAATATCTGTGGTTTGTAAATGTTGCAATGCTTGATATTTGATGGTGTAGTAGTAGCATTGTTGCCTCACAGCTGCAGGTTCTTGGGTTTGATTCTTGGCTGGGGTTCCTTCTTTGTGGGGTCTGTATCTTCTCCCTGTGTTTGTGTGGGTTTGCTTTTGTGCCCTCCCATGTTACAAAGACATGTCTGCATTATTTCTTCCTGGGCCTCTGCTGAAAATTTGTTTATTTGTTCCAAGTCAGACTGTCCTGATTAAAAATGTTAAATAAAATTGATAGGCATTTGAATTTCAGACTTAAGGGTTTCTGAATGTTTAATTCCTTGCGTATTTGATGGTGCAGTGGTAGTATTGTTGCCTCACAGCTATAGGTTTTCTGGTTTGATTCTTGGTTGGGGTGGCTTCTGTGTGGAGTCTGCATCTCCTCCATGTGTTTGTGTGGATTTGCTCTGGTGCCCTGCCATTTTACAAAGACGTGTCTGCAGTTTTAATCCCTGCTGAAAATTGGTTTTGTTCTGTCCGCAGTAAAATTAACAGGCATTTGAATTTCAGACTTCAGGTTTCTGAATGTTTAATTCCTTGCATAATTGATGGTGCGGTGGTAGTATTGTTGCCTCACAGCTATAGGTTTTCTGGTTTGATTCTTGGTTGGGGTGGCTTCTGTTTGGAGTCTGTATCTCCTGCCTGTGTTTGTGTGGATTTGCTCTGGTGCCCTGCCATTTTACAAAGATGTGTCTGCAGTTTTAATCCCTGCGTCTCTGCTGAAAATTGTTTTTGTTCTGTCCGCAGTAAAATTGACAGGCATTTGAATTTCAGACTTCAGGTTTCTGAATGTTTAACTCCTTGTATAATTGATGGTGCAGTGATAGTATTGTTACCTCACAACTATAGGTTTTCTGGTTTGATTCTTGGTTGGGGTGGCTTCTGTCTGCATCTCCTCCCTGTATTTGTGTGGATTTGCTCTGGTGCCCTGCCATTTTGCAAAGACGTGTCTGCAGTATTAATCCCTGCATCTCTGCTGAAAATTGTTTTTGTTCTGTCCGCAGTAAAATTGACAGGCATTTGAATTTCAGACTTCAGGTTTCTGAATGTTTAATTCCTTGCAGATTTGATGGTGCAGTGGTAGTATTGTTGCCTCACAGCTATAGGTTTTCTGGTTTGATTCTTGGTTGGGGTGGCTTCTGTGTGGAGTCTGCATCTCCTCCATGTGTTTGTGTGGATTTGCTCTGGTGCCCTGCCATTTTACAAAGACGTGTCTGCAGTTTTAATCCCTGCTGAAAATTGGTTTTGTTCTGTCCGCAGTAAAATTGACAGGCATTTGAATTTCAGACTTCAGGTTTCTGAATGTTTAATTCCTTGCATAATTGATGGTGCGGTGGTAGTATTGTTGCCTCACAGCTATAGGTTTTCTGGTTTGATTCTTGGTTGGGGTGGCTTCTGTTTGGAGTCTGCATCTCCTGCCTGTGTTTGTGTGGATTTGCTCTGATGCCCTGCCATTTTACAAAGACGTGTCTGCAGTATTAATCCCTGCGCCTCTGCTGAAAATTGTTTTTGTTCTGTCCGCAGTAGAATTGACCGGCATTTGAATTTCAAACTTCATGTTCTTCAGAATACATAGTAGCACAACCTTTTTTCTAGCAATTTTCTAAGTTTATAAGATGAATATTTTAAATTTGTCCCTATTTTTGGGACTGTATTCCCCCATTATTGGCTTCGTCCAGGTTTTTGTGCTAAGGTTGACAGCTATGGCAAGAACTGAATTCACTGAATATGGACTGTAGAATTGTGCATATTTACTGATAAAGGTGCACTGTAGAATTGTGCATATTTACTGATAATGGTGGACTGTAGAATTGTGCATATTTACTAATAATGGTGGACTGTAGAATTGTGCATATTTACTAATAATGGTGGACTGTGGAATTGTGTATATTTACTAATAATGGTGGACTGTGGAAGTCTGAGTAGACTTTTTATGATAAATGTTCTCAACTGGGCAGTTTTGCCATTATGGGTGCATATGTTTTGTTTCATTGCTTACTGGAAAAATGTTCAAAACAAATTTAAAACACCCTCTAACAAGTGTACTGTATTGTACAAGGAATATAATTTTAGTACAATGAGGAAGGTGTATCAAAGAGCACATGTATGTTTCATATGCAAGGGGCCTATGATTCGAAAACAGCCCAAAATTAATCTTTATCTGCCACTGGCAAAATGTATTTTCTTTGAATGTGGGTTTCAATGCTGTTTCAATGAATGTGAGTTTCAAGGGCAGAGAAGTTTTAATGCTAAGTTTTCATTGTGAGACTGCATTGCTTTGTTTAACAGATTACTTAATGTTTGTGCTGTAAAATACAAAATAAAACTTTCAAATGAAGTCCAATCATTGAAGTAAAGCAGTATGCACATTAGTGTTTATGGTAAATGGAGTGAAAAAGCCAAGTAATGGTTAATTGGAATGGCTGCAGAGGCTCCAGTTCAACCATTATTTTGTCAGGGGGGGAAGGGCAGCAAACTCAGACAGGCCCAGCTGAACTATACCTCCCAACTGTCCAGATTTTCAAAGAATGAATAGATTTTTGCTTCTTATTTTTGGTTTGTTGTTCATAAAATTTGTAGTTTTAATTCCTAAATGATTTGCCAGAAGTCACTAAATAATAAGTTTCAGACTTCATAACCTTCATAAAAATGCATGTTAAAGTAAGAGCCGTTCTATCAACTGTCTCAATTTATACAAGAGCAATTTTAGTACTGTTTATATGTGCCCCAATATATTTGGCCTTGTTCAGATTTACTGCATTAACAGGTTGAGAGGTACATGCAAATAAATTGCTTTATAGAATTAGGCATAGCCAACCTCTCAACTGTCCCCAATTTTTGGCTCAAAATGTTGCTCTTCCCCTAATAATCCCTCCATAAAATAGCAATTTTGGAAGAAAACATGGAGGGTTTACAATTAAGAAATAACTGTAATAATCAAAGTTATAGATTACTTGAAATGCATGTAGATTCTTTTATTTTGTCAGCTGCTCAAGGTAGCAGTACTAATATTAAAGTGTCCCTTCTTTGACAGGTAGAAGCTGTATTGTGTGTCTATTTTATATTTTTGCATCACATTTTTGGTCCATTTTTCATAAAATTGTGTTTTTGGCAAATTAGTGACAAATCACTAAAGACTGAAGTTAGAAAATGACAGACATTTGAGTTTCAGATTTTATACCCTTCAGAAAATTCATACTAATGCAAGACCTATTCTATTATCTTT
Source organism: Protopterus annectens (assembly GCF_019279795.1). Classification (NCBI taxonomy): domain Eukaryota; kingdom Metazoa; phylum Chordata; order Ceratodontiformes; family Protopteridae; genus Protopterus; species Protopterus annectens. The sequence goes on from NC_056745.1 coordinate 1,161,836,048, forward strand.
CTAAGTTTATTAGAGCAATATTTAAAAATTGTCCTTCTTGTTGTGCCTTTGTCCCACTTCTGTGTATGGCTTTGTCCAGATTTCTTGCTCTTGAAGTTGAGAGGTATGACAAATGTGTCAGGGCCATCACAGTCAGCCAGAGAGATTTCAAATTGTGACATGCTTGTTGCACCCCACTCCCCATGTAGTGACTCTGGATGTGTCCAAGCAAGGCAAGGAGTAGTTGTATCTACCTTGGATGGGGAGGACACACTGCATAAGTACTACAGTGGCTTTTCATCTGTCCTTGATTTTGCAGAATGGTCTGGTTTCTGTCATATTTTTGTACTGTTGATTTATGCTTATTACTCAAAGTGCCTGTTGCTCTGTGTTTAAGTAGCAATGCTTTAATGACCATAAGGTAAGCTTGTCTGACATCGTAAGATGCAAGTAAGCTTTAATAAGCATACTGTTAAAGAATTGCCAACATTGAAAGCCTTTCTGTTGTTGCCATGCAGAGAATACTTGACTAGATAATGTATAAGCCTTGGGTATTAAAGGACAGGATTCCATTATTTTAAAAAGCTCATTACACTTGTTGGAGACTTCCAGTCATCTCTACAGGCTTTACCCGTAAACTAAACAGAATGCCAATCATGTGTGGTCCATAACCTGTACAGTAATCCTTTAAGCAATGTATCTTGAGCTTGTTTCTTGTTTGCTTTTCATTTTTACTTTTATCATGTTTTCCCCATGAAACGTTGTCAGGCAGCAGGTCTTTTTGGATAAGAAACATTTTTACAAGTGGGGGCATCACATAGATTTCTACTTTCAGCATGTTGCTTGGTACTTTAATAAAGCTGAATATATTATAATTAGAACTGCAGTGCAAGGAGAAGTAGTTTGAGTTGAGTGCTTCTGGTTTTTCTTATACTTGATTTTGACTGGCATTCCAGTAATGTATTTAAAAAGTAATTTATTTTTCATGCCTCACAACCTTTTGTTTCCATCTAGATATTAAGTAAGCTGTCATGCAGCCAATGCATTGAAATATTTTTATTCTTCTACACTTATTTTTGTCTTGATTGGACTTTCATAATGATGGTTTGCCACCCAGGGCAGCGTATTTAATTAAAGTTAGTTTTTTTGTGGTTTTGTGCATAGCTCCTCCCCTTTATGGTTGACCACACCCCTTCCCTTTGACCCCGCCCATTCAGCGTCTCCTGCAGCCCCCCTGTGATTTGAAGTCACCAGCCGCCACTGTATAGAGCGATGCTTCCAGAGAATTAAGATATTATTTTTTGCATAACAGATTATAGGTGACATGTTTTTCTGCTTTTTTTTTTTTTTTTTTTTTTTTTTTTTTTTGTTCTTTGTGTCCAAGAACTTCCTTATAGATGTGACTATCATGCTTCATTTTTAACAGAACAGATGACAATTATAAACACTTACTTGGGATACAGAGAGAATTTCAGCTGTCAAATAAACTGCAATAGAACTTTTCATTTAAGGATTACAATTATGGGGTGTTCAGTTTTCCTTTAAAGTTCTTGGTTATCTAACATTTTGCTAAAATATATCTGCTTCGACTCCCAGAGTCTTTATTTAGGCAGGTGCCGAGATGCTTCATTAAGGCTTTAACTTTTTCCTTTATGGTAGATGTAACATCCTGCATAGTTTACATCCTAAGTTAAAATATTAATATCTTCATATGTCAAAGGGCTTTTTCAAAAAATTAAGTGATTTTGTGGTAACATCATACGTTTTCCTTATGTTCTCTTAGAACCTGGAAGGTCACTTCATTTCAGCCTGAAGAAAAGTTGGAAGAATACTAAACAGTTTGATGTAAAGCTTCTACGTAAAACACATGAATACTCAGATACCATCTGCCAGCAAAAATCTGACACAGTACATTTATTATTACACTCAAATGTGTAATTAGCAGCCAAATTGTGCTTGTTGGCATCGACTTTTAATATGTTTTACACACTGCCTCAAGACAAAATTACCCTCTATGTCTTTTGCAGTTGTTAAAGATATTTTACATAGTGCATGAAGCCAACTCTTTAACAGTTGTGGGTACAGTTGTGGGTAGAACTCTGGAATATATGTCTGAGATCTTATAAACTAAATGAGAAGACATGAGACCCACAGATTAATTTAGTGATCTTGAGTATAAACCAACACCACTGCATGCTAATAATTAACCATCAGAAGTCATTGTAGTGAATCCAGTGCAGTTCCTTCAAATTTTCTTGCATGAGCTGTTTAATTGTCTCTCTTCCTTTTCAAACACTTAAATTCTACTTTATTTAATACAATGAGCCCACAATTTGTTTTAGTTGTTCTTTGACAGACTGACAACAAGAATAGCTGAGTAAATAAATCCTGTTAATCTTATTCTCTTTATTGTTTTTTTGCTGTCACTTTCAGAAATGAATGTTGTTTCATCCATGAAACCAGACTTATTAACACTGATAAACGGCAGCAGTGTCTGCTGATATCGATGGAAAGAATCCAGACATTGGTGCAAATATTGCTTAAATAAATAGTGCAGTTCAAAAACAGAAAGCAGAAATACAACAATAATTATTTTTGCTTGTCAAGAATATTTACTTTTTCTTTTGACAGTTATGCAGTGCATTTTCTGTCTGATGTGATTCAAAAGAAAAACACGATTTCTACATTTTTCTGACATTCTGTCTGAAGTTGCAGACACAAAAACAGTGTGTGTGTGTGTGTGTGTGTGTGTGTGTGTGTGTGTGTGTGTGTGTGTGTGTGTGTGTATTACTTCATGGCCAGGGGTACGCTGATGCACAAGCCCAAGGTGTAACCCTACCCTGTCCAGTCCCAAAAGCCTTGTATTTATAAAGTAGACACTTTTATTTTCAGTTTGAATTTTATGTGTAGCAGTTTATGTATGAAAATGACTTATTTTAATGAGAATAGTTCGACCAGATATTTTAGTTAAATGATTGTTATACAGAATTTTAACTTTCTGACTTAATGGAATTATGACTGAAATTTTCAGAATATTCATTTTATGGATCCTTTTATCAAACTGTCAACACCCTTGTGCAATTCTATTTGGAAATGTTGTTTCAGAGCTGTTTTTCATAAATTGTGTATTTGGCTTGGAGATGCATAAAATCATTGTCATAGTTACATTTCAGCTGGTAAAAATCCATAGACTGTATGTTAAAAATCTGAGCTCAAAATGTTGTCAGACATCGACAATTGTTGAGCAAAGACGGCAGCTGCCCCCAGTGCAAGATGTAGAGGGGCATGAACGGCAGTCTAGAAGTACAGGAGATCGAGTCCTGAAAAGGATGTATGCAATCATTTAGACAGTCTCATTGTGATCACTTCTACTTAAATTATAGTCAGTCTTTGGCCTGATGTAAAGGTGCATGATTGCTAGCATGTAAGAGCTGATAATCTGACCTTGATACGCACATCCCCAAGCAGTATGATTTCCAGTGTGTGTGTGTGTGTGTGTGTGTGTGTGTGTGTGTGTGTGTATGGTGGATACCAAAGAGCTATTATGTATATATTATGTAATATAAGCCTTTGTTAATTTTTTTGGTCTTCAACTCTGGAGAACATTTTGGTTGATGATCGGGGGGGGGCAGCTGGAAGCTTTGATGGGATACCAATTGACCTAGATCTGACATTTTGGCAACGTTATGAGCATTTGCTAAACTCAAAGCTTAAAACACAAACTCTTTTGTGCCACTCAGCTACAGCCAGGTAGCTAGGCCTTGTAGCACCCTGGTCAATCCTCTGGCACCCCAGCGGCAAAGAAAAAGCCATTATTGCCTTGCCTGAACTGCTTGCTGCAGTTTAACAAAGCTCCATTCTGAAATTGTAGCAAAGGCCTTAAAATGTACACTAAATGTCCTGGTCAATTAAGCAGCCATGTCCATGTTTATGAGTGCTTATATGCTTTGCTTATTCCTATAGACAGCTACTGCAAGGATTTGGTTGACACTTGGACTAAAGGGCTGATCATGCCACCTAACTGCTTTCACTATGGCAGCCACCCCTCTGGATACACCCCTGCTATGACTCTTGTCAAAATTTTGTGTGGTATTGTGCAATGCCATTTGTAAATCTTTTTTCACAGTCATCACTGCAAATTGCACTTTGGCTCCAGCTTGTACAAATTAAGTCTCACAGTTCCAGTGATAGTGGTTCATAAACATGTTAAAAATTTGAGCTCAAGATGTTCATGTTTCATCAACCTTTTGGTGCAGCCATTCTGCTTACTTGTGATTACAGTTTCTGTACAAAAAAATTGTAGTATTTATTTTTGTCTCTCTTCTTTTTATCCCATTTCTGAAAATATTTTCTGTTTCGTCAAGATTATATACTGCAGGTCAGAGTTAGTGATGAGGTTTGGAAGACTGAGGGAAGGGTACTACAACAGAATGCACCGCCAAGATGGTCTGAACTAGTTATCACTCATGCATGTTATTCATCCACACACACACACACACACACACACACACACACACACACACACACACACACACACACACACAAGCACACACGCACACACGCACACACACACACACACACACACACACACATACACACACACACACACCCCACAGACCCATGCACACAAAGAAGTAACATACATATATGCACACAAAATCTTATAAAATCAAAAAATTCATAAAGGAAACCATTCAGAAGTTTCAGAAGAACAGCTGTTAATTTTATTCTAATACCATATTATTTTTTCCTCTACCCTCTCGCAGTCTAACTCCTGGTTTAACATACAGCATCTAACATACTTACCTTTTTGTTAGTGACAAGGATTTAAAGGCAGCAGATGATGGGGAACAGTCTAAGAAAGGCTCACCATGGCCTTGTAGGTATTCTTAAGCTGTTGGTATGCTCTCTCCACATACTTTCATGGATACTGCTGGGGATAATGCTCTTAGATACCATCCCCTGCATGGCATCTGCCCCAACACTGAGGGGTTGCAGTAGGCAGCAAAATTTGCAATCATCCAGATTAGTGATATGGCAGGGAGCCCCCTACATGTCAACTGGCTTGGTATCTCGTGTGTTTTTGTGTAATGCTCAGTATGACCTCTAGTCTGCACTACACCTCAGACAGTCAAACTCACACATCAGCTTAATAGCTGTGCTTAACTGTGCACCTGTAGGTTGAGGGTGTTGCACATCTGTCAGGCATGTGTTTATTTCTGTTGTTGATGAAGTTATCTTGTGCTAGTGGGACCATGTCACATTTACAGGGACTATGCAGGCACAGCTGGATCATGGTCAGATGGGATCCTGGGTAGAATAATGTATCAGGCACCCCCCCGCTTCCCCAACACCCAGTATCCCTACCACCCAGCAGTCATTCCAGTGTCCCATTACTTGCAGCCCCCCCTAGTTACCATAGAACATTGCTGAAACCTGTTAGTGTACACATTATTTTTTCTTTACTTCTACAATGATTAACGATATTTGGATTTAATTTAAAACTTTTATTCCAGATTTTTTTAGTACAGATACATAGAGCCATTTGCTAAACAAAACAATAGTCTCACAATAAAAACAGACTTAGCATGAGCAAGAGTGAACTTCTCTGCCCTTGAAACTCACATTCATTAAAACCTCATTAAGAACCATAGTAAGAAAAAAATGCATCTAGCCAGTGGCAGATTAAGTGTACCTTTTGAGTTGTTGTCAATGGGCCCTTTGCACACATTTTAGGTCCATGCATAACTGCATATGTTCTTTGATTCCCCTTCCTGATTCTTTGTTTAATACAGCACCACTTGTTAGGGTGTGTTTAAAATTTGTGGTATTGAACATTTTTCCTGTAAGCAGTGAAACAAAGCACGTATGAACCAATAATGACAAGCCTTACCCATTCCAGAGCATTTCGACCATAAGAGGAGACACAAACTGCTAAAAGTATAATCTACCAATAACAGTCAATATGCACAGCCACTGCAGAACTAAAAGTTATCTGAATAATTACACATTAAAGAGATGTGTCAGCTAAAAAACAGGTTGCTGCTTTCAAACAACTTTGCATTTCAGTGGTTCTCTACAAATGTGGTGCCTGCTGCCCTTGCAGATTAAATTGCCTATGTTATATTTTTAAAAAAATCATGGTGTGCTGGTGATATGCAACAGGGAATGGCTGACAAACAGACAACAGGTTCATAGTTACTAGGCATCTCATCCAAAGGAGGATGCACTTAGGTTCATAGGTAGGTACTAGGCTATCGGCCCAAGGGCCTAAGTAAGCCAACAAGGTTCCCAGGCTTACGTCACCCAAGAAAGTTAATTTCTTGTGCCCCTGTCGAGCAGAGCCACAGAAGTGATCCCTGGGGTGTATTTCCTATTTCCCATCCACTCATCAAGATTTTTCTTGAAGAGTGCTAATGAGGAACTTTGCTTGACATAGATGGGTAGCTTGTTCCAGAGTATAGGAAGTCTCTGGTACAGAAATCTATCCCTCCAGCATGTCTTGTTTATTGTGGTGACAAGGTTTAGGTCCCTAGAGCATGTAGCTCAGAGGGATTGGGATTTCTTTAGGTGTACCATGTCCAACAGCTCTGGGTTTAACATAGCTTTATATGTTATGCAGATATCTCCTCGGAGTAGGCGATATGCTAGAGTAAAGCGGGAGTTTTTTGAGACGGTCAGTGTTGGACATCTGTTTGAGGCCAGTAATCCTCTTTGTGAGGTACTTCTGTGGCCTTTCCACCTGCTGCAGATGTCTTGTGAGGTACATTCCAAAAGGGGCATTGTACTATATAATGGGTCTAATGGGTGCCAAGTAGAGGGGAACAATGACCTCTTTTTTCCTGGATGAGAACCCTTTTGTGAAGAGGTGTGCCACATAGGATTTCCTGACTACTGTGGTGATGTGATTATCAAAGGAGAGACTACTGTCCACCTGGGTCCCAAGGTCTCTTATCACACATTCAGCATTAAGTAGACTGCTGTTTATGTGGTAGTTCATGGGTACAGAGTTTTTACCAAAGGGAATGACAATGCACTTCTTGGCACTGAGCTTGAGGCCATGCCTCTGACACCAGGCATCTGTCTCAATGAGGCCCTTCTGTAGGATTTCCACATCATTTGGGGAATCAACTATGGCTCCTAGTTTGCAGTCATCTGTGAACTTCATTAGCCAGAGACCTTCTGTGTTAGCCTGTACTTCAGAGAAGTAGATACCAAACAGGAGAGGTCCCAGGACTGAACTCTGTGGTACTCCACTTGTCACTGGTTTGGAGTCAGATTTGGAGTCTGCAACTTTTACAGTGTGGGTTCTGTTAGTGAGCCAGTTGGCTACCCATCTTGTGATGTAGGGATTTATACCTAGTTTAGTGAGTTTAGCTATAATTCCAGAATGGGGGATGCTGTTGAAATCCTTGGCGAAGTCAAGATAGGCTGTTTGAACCACCTTACCCTCATCTACGGCTTTGGTGACTTCCTCAAAGAAGTCGATCAGGTTCAGAAGGCATGATCTGCCTTTCACAAACCCAAACTGGGTGGGGTCCAGAGTTTGGAGCTTACCAAAGTCTTTGTTTATGAGTTCTATGATGATACATTCCATGGCCTTGCATACCAGGCTCGTCAGGCTAATAGTGCGCTAGTTCCCAGGGTCCGTGGTGGCTCCCCCTTTATGGAGTGGGATAATTGTTGCTGTGCACCATTCAGTGGGCACAAAGCCTGATGTGAGACTATGACTGAACATGGTGCTTAGGTGGGGAGCCAGTTCGTTCTGAAGTTCATGTAAAACACAGCCTGGGATGTTGTCCGGTCTTAGAAGTGCAGAACACCACCTTTATGCCACACTGCAGTGTCAGCAATCAATCTACCTGGTGTGAGAAGAGAACTCAAACTCTTCTGTACTAAAGGTATGTGTGCTACCTATTGCACCACTGACATTGAACAACACAACTTTGAAACCTTGTGACTGACATTGACAAAAAAAAAACACTAAAGGTGACCTCGGAGTTAGTGTGGAGGTTTAAGGCACTTGCTTGCAGGTTGACTCTGAGCAACCTGACTAGGGCATTACACACACACACACACACACACACACACACACACACACACACACACACACACACACACACACACACACACACACACACACACACACACACACACACACACACACACACACACACACACACACAGAGTGTTTGTTAAATCATCACATTTCTCTGCTGTTAAATCCCACACTGCTTGCTGTACTCACTGGTTTCCCACTCCCACTGCTAAATCAATCATATCTCCCACTGCTGTTAAATTCAGTCCTGATCCAGTTTTTGTTACGACAATCTCCTAATGCTGAGGTTTCTGGACTTGCTGTTCTTCACAACAATCTCCAATGAGGTCCTAAAGCCCTCCAGTGATCTTGCAGAAAGTTTTCTGTGAGGTCCTAAAGCCCTTCTGTGTTTACGGACTTCTTTGGAATTGTTGTCTTTTATGGAAGAGATTATTTTTTTATCAACCCCTGCAAACCAGCACAGCACCCTCACCCCCAGCCAACACAGACCCAAGGCAAACTGCCTAGGTTGCCTAATGCTGGATCTGGCTCTGTATACAGGAGTGTACTACATGCAGCAGTAATCCAGACATTAGAACTGCATCATGAGATATGTTAGCAGCAACACAGTCATGCTATGGTCATACTACTAAGCCACAACTGTTGTGCTGTACTGTGTAGATTGCCTTCACTCTGTGGTCAATAGTCATGGCTCGATGTGGTAGCCAGCAATGCTAATAATCTGACCATGTGCTGCTACACCATTACTGAAAGCGTGGCACAGTGAAGATGAAATACCATATGTGAATACAGCACCTGCATCTGGGGTGGTTAGCACACATGTGGATATGTCTTGTATGGTCACATGTCACCTGTTCTCTGATGTTATATTATCCACTGATATATGTATGAATATCACCTGTGTCTGGTGCCTGAGAGTGATAATATGGGTTCTGTTGATGTCAACTTTATTGTCTGGAAGATCAACCACACAACGAAATTCATGCATGACTGGTGTTCCTTCTGGATGTGCTGTGGGAATGCTGACATATATGTAGAAGTTCTGCATTATGCATTTCAGGATATGGCTTAGAATTTTCTTGGCTGATCACAGGGGATAGCATTGGAGTGTCAGATGAAAGCTGCTGGAAGATGCTGATAATGAGGCTGGATCACTGCTGTACTCATCTTTATTTAAGGGGCATATTGGTTGACCCTTGGAGCATGCAACAACATGTTTTAGGAGAGCTCAGATACTAGTTTGAGGGTCCCCTGTCCATGCAATTGTGCCCACAAAGCACTTATATGCATCCCTAGGGAGTAGTGATGTCACCAATGCTGGCTGCTGTACTGCTTCTGTCAGCATATTGGTAATAACTCAGATATTGTACACTGCTGGTATTTGTAGCCTGGTTTATTAACATCATCTCAGGTTTTGGGTCTACCATTTATATCTGTTTGGTATATGTAATACTTCTTTCATAAACTGTATATCTGGATTTGTGCATGCCTGTGTCACCCATGGTTTTCGTTAACATAGAATGGCAATGTACTGTTGAGATATTGTACGCAGTCTGTGTTACCACATGTTAGTGCATTTCACTTTGAATTAGCACTGACGGTATGCACTGGTCATCTGAAGTGTGCAACAGGTTGCTGAATCTTATATAATGATAGCAGCACCCATCCATTCATCCATTTCCTAATAGCCCACTTTATCTTTCTACTGGATAGCAGGATGCCAAAGCTTATCCCAGCAAGTCATGCATGCAAGACACACACACACACACACACACACACACACACACACACACACACACACACACACACACACACACACACCCATTGGGAATTTGGAGAATGACATTTAACCTATCGCAATTCTTTGGGGGAGATGAGATGAGTCTAGATCACCCAGAGAATACCCATTGCAGTCACAGGGAGGACCCCAGCCAGTAACTGAACCAGAGAACCTCATGCTATGTGGCAGCAGGACTACCCAATGTGCCACAGGACTGCCTAGGTACTAGCAACACTTAATTAAAATATAATGGAAAACTAAGATTTAGAAAAAGAGCAACCTTTCTTTATATGCATTATTTTCTCCAACATTTTGCAGACACTGAATGATTATTTTAGGGGATTTAGCCTTGTGTTGTTTAAGTAACAGAATCAAAAACTTTTACCCAAACATAACAGCCTGTCTACTCATACCTCTACTCTGGGTGGAGAAATGGCTGACTCGGGCTGGTGCAATGTGTTATCATTCTCTTGACTCAGAAAAGAGATAAATGACAGCTGAAACTGAAATCATGTTCTAACTACTATAAATTCATCTGAAGACTAGCTAGGTATTACCCAATGGATTAGAAATTTTTTTTGCAATTTAATTTTTTTCCCAGTTAGGATGGATAATTTAATTTCTAAGGGGGTTTGTAGATTTTGTGTGTTCACTATATAAAGTTACTTTACTGTCTTTTCACTGTAATGAATAGAAAATATGGTCCATGTTTCTTGCTTTTATAGATTTTGGATGATGGGACATATTTAGGTGAGCTAGAATGATTTTGGGTCTGTCTGTGTCTCTATTTTGTGTAACAGTATGAATTTTTTTTTTAAAAACAAAAAGAAAAAAAGGGAAAAGAAAAAAAGGATTGGCCAGACAAAGCTATGAAGTTTTCTTCTTTATTAAAACCACACGAAATCCAACAATGGTAAGCGCTTTCGGGTTCTCCAACCCTTCATCAGACAATTGAAACAACAAAGGTCTTTACAATTTAAATCATGAAGCAACCAATCAAATTCAGTATATTACCCGCCTTTTTTGTAAGGCAGGTTTTAAAGGTACCATTTCATTTAGACCTGGATACCTATGTGCAGATAATGTTATGATCCATTTTGATTCAAGTGTTTCAGTAAGTAACCTAATATCACCCCCTCTAACACCTAAATTCACGTTGACAATGGCTTTGAATGTGTATACATGTGTTGGATTATCCATCAAATGTCTATAGAGTGCATTATGTTGGTCCTTGTTCCTAATGGAAGAAAGATGTTGCAATATCCTGACCTTTAACATATTGTTGGTCATCCCAACATAAAAAGCTGGACATTGTGTGCACTCTGCCAAATATATCACATTAGATGTCCTGCAAGTAGCTCTTGCTTTGAAATGGAAAGACTGACCATTTATTGGATGTCTATAATGGGGGTTCTTATTTATACTACTGCAGGCCTTACACATGCCGCAAGGGACTGTCCCTATCTTATTCAACAAGGGTCTCTGTCCAGAACCAAACTTTTCACCACACAACATATCCTTAAGGTTTTTGTTTCGTCTATAACCAAACGTAGGTGTCACACCTATCAGATTCTGCAATCTGACATCACTTCTCAATATATTCCAATTTTTACATACTATATTCTGTATATCATTTATATTACTGCTATATGTGAAATATAACCTAGCTGTATCAGATCTCTTGGTTTTTGGATGTATTTCCCCTTCAGTTCGACACTGTCTCAACCATGGTTTGTAGCTATTAGCTCTCTTTTGTGTACTCAAATCTACTACCCTATTAACCATATCTGCATTATAACCTCTCTGACCAAAATATGTTCTTAACCCCTCAACTTCTCTGTCATATTCTTCATCATCCATACATAGCCTGGATGTTCTACAAACTTGGCTCTGTACAATGTTCGGAAACATATAACGGGGGTGCATGCTGTCATAGGATAATAAATGGTTCCTCCAGCAATCTTTCCTATAAACACTGGAAGTAAACCCTTCACGTGTACATTTTATCCTTACATCCAAATAATCTATTTGTTCACCTGAATAAGTAAGTGTAAATCTAAAGAAGGTTGTTGTAGCGTGAAGATATTCTAAGAACTTGTATAACTCATCTACTGTGCCCTGCCAAAACATAAAAACATCGTCCACAAAACGTGTGTAGGCTCCTAAATGCTGTGTCCATTCCTTTTTGTTAAAAATGTTCTCTTTCTCCCAAAAATAGAGTACCAAATTAGCATAGGTATTGGCACAGGGGGTGCCCATAGCTACCCCCTGTGCCTGTCTATATGCCTGTTTGCCCCCTATGAAAACATTGTTCTCAAGGACTATGGACAACAGTCTGCATATCAACTTAACCTTGCTATCTTCCTCGCCCATGTCTTTCAAAACTTGTCCTACTGCTCTTATACCATAGCTATTGCTAATGACCGTGAAAAGATTTTGCACATCTAATGTGACCAAAATGGTATTATTATATGTTAGTTTTTGCTGAAAATCACTCACAACTTGTAAAAAGACCTTTGAATCTTTTAATATTGTTCTTACTTTCTCCACATAAGGCTTTAAAGTACATTCGAGCCAAATTGATATGTTCTCAGTGACCCACCCTCGGCCCGATACTATGGGCCTAAAGGGTGGGTCACTGAGTGACTTGTGAATCTTTGGCAATGCTTTGAAAATGGGGGTTGTGGCCTTGGCTATCAACAAAAAGCTTAACAAATCATCATCTATCATAATTTCAAAATTTAACTGCCTTAACTCCTTATGTACACCTTCTATTACTCTATTAATAATGGTTGGATTGATGGGAATATAGGTGGTACTATCTGACAACAGCCCCTGTATCTTAGTGTTGTACATCTCAGTATCTAGTACAATCACAGCTCCACCTTTATCTGCTCCTTTTATGATTATATCATTGTTATCTGATAAATTTCTCAGTGCTGTCTGTTGTTCTTTTGTCAAGTTAAAATACTTATTAAACACCCCTTTCTCAAAATAACTCCTCAAATCTTGTTCACAACTGTTTATGAACAGATTCATAGCTGGTGTAAATTGGGGTACATATGTACTAGGTTGCTTCAATGTTTTAGCAAAAGATGGATCAGTCAATGCTTTGTTTGTATCATTATTAAACATACATTTCAGGGCCAAACCCCTACAAAAAAGCGCTATATCCAAAACTATATCATTATAAATACTTGCCCTCCCAGGTACAAATGTCAATCCCTTGTTCAGGACAAATAACTCATCTTCTGTTAAAACATGAGACGATAAATTATAAACCATACCAAAATTGATATGATCAGTCATTCCAACACCCTCCGCCTTTTGTTGGAGTCTCTCCCCTCGCTCAGCGATCTCTTCCATGGTCCGCGTTTCTTCACTGGGGCAGGTAGTCTCTCGAAAAAACACTGTCGACCATGGATCTGCTTCGGGCATGCTCCTTGATCAATGAAGTCTCCTGGTGTATTGTTGGAATTGTCAACAATTGAAATCGCCGTGGATATAGTATCTACGGCAGTTGTAGTAGTAATTAATTTATCCTTGCTCGTAAACCCTGACGTGGATGGCCCCTGTTGCACGTCTTTACTCCCAGGCAAAGGTTGTGCTGAAGAAGTTATTAAATCCTCCGATGGCGTTTGTATGACTTCTACCGTTGTTAAGTCATTCCGCTCACTTACAACATGCCCACCAAAGTGACGTTTCTTCTCACGCGCTATTCCAGTCTCGCTAACATTAGTGGAAGCCCCCTTGTTCCTCGGCCAGACAAAAATATTGCCTGATGAGAAATCGTCAAAGTCACGTTTAAGTTTGCTGGTTTTTTGATTCCGCAATTTCTCATCATTGACCATAAGGTCACGTTGTAAATTATTCAACCTGTGGCAATAACCAGTCTCTTTAAAATCCTCATTAAGCTTACTAAGTATCACATCCACTTCTTTTTGTAGCTCCAACATTTCCGGGGCAAAAAACTTACTTATCAAGTCCATGTATTTAAAACTAGTCTCTATATTAAGTGATTGCCACTGTGCAAGCAACTCAGGGTAGCGATCACCCTGAGTTGGCATGCATAAAATCCTCTACACTTATTTTAAATGTAGATAACTAAGTATGATAAAAAAATGAAACATAGACAACTCACATTGACTGCAATGTAAAAAAAAAATTCTAAGAACTAAAAACAATGTTTTGTGCTTGAGCTGAAGTCTCGCCAAACCAAAATATTTAAAAACAAAAAGAAAAAAAGGATTGGCCAGACAAAGCTATGAAGTTTTCTTCTTTATTAAAACCACACGAAATCCAACAATGGTAAGCGCTTTCGGGTTCTCCAACCCTTCATCAGACAATTGAAACAACAAAGGTCTTTACAATTTAAATCATGAAGCAACCAATCAAATTCAGTATATTACCCACCTTTTTTGTAAGGCAGGTTTTAAAGGTACCATTTCATTTAGACCTGGATACCTATGTGCAGATAATGTTATGATCCATTTTGTCTAGATCCAGGGTTTTATCCCTCTCTATCACCAATATAGACTGCTGTGTAAACTTTTACTTAAGTTTTTTGACAGCTGCACGAATATTGTAACTTTTGAGGATAGATAAATTTCTGAAGACATCATTAGTCTGCAGATAACTGTATCTATACAGTGTTCTAGTTTTCTATCAAACCTTATATATGGGATCGACATGAAAATAAACGTGTTTATATATATTTATAGCATATACTGGTGATAGAGAGGGATATATATATGTCTCCTTTGAAACATATAAAAGCCATAACATCTAATTTCATAACATTGAGCCCTGAACATCTAAAACCCAAAACATCTAAAACCCATAACATCAAATTTCATAACATCTAACGGTACAAATCACATGAAAATAACATCCCTTCCACATATAACAACATATAATGACACCAAACTACCAAACCCACTTTTTACTATGTTTCTGCAGGGGGGCTTGATACAGTGAAATGTAGTAAAAAGTGTGTTTGGTAGTTTGGTGTCTTTATATGTGGAGGGGATGTTATTCTCTAGTGATACGTAGTGTTAGATGTTATGAAATTCGATGTTATGGGTTTTAGATGTTTCAAGGTAGACCTATATATATATATATATATATATATATATATATATATATATATATATATATATATAAATTCAAACACAGGGTAGCTGGATTGATATTAAAGTGCAGCTTAGGTGTTAGGTGTTGCATTCCTGAGTATGCCATCTTTTTGATGAGATGTTAAAATGAGACCCCATCTGTTTTTGTAGCTGGTGGTAGCTTCAGGTGGATTCAAAAGATTCCACGGCACCTATCGAAAAGAGTAGGGGTCCTTTATTTAACACAACATAAAAACATTTACATATTTATGTATTAACAAAATGTACATGTTTACAGGCACATATATATACACAGTTTTGTTTTTTACTATTTATCATTTTTCTTAGAACATCCTCAGTGTTATTCTTCCATAATTGGCCCCCACTCTTTCTTCCATAACCATAATCTAATTTTTCACAATATATCTGACAAAATCCATTTCCCATTTAATTCAATCTTTCGTTACAAAAAGCCATTTTACATAAAATAAATTATCTACCCTTCTCACATACTCTCATTCCTTGTTCTAATAATATCCATACATAATTGGGGTGTATGTCAGAAGTCTGAACGCTTATAAGTCCGAATGCTGAAACTTCAAACTGGTAAGTTTGAAGACTGAAAATAATGAAGCTGTGGAACATCTAATTCTTTCCCAGGGAAAGAATTTGGTGGGCTGGTTCCACAGCTTCGCTATTTCCTCCATTGTGGTGCAGTCCCGGAGTTGGTATATTTAAGTACAGGGGTGTGGGGGGGCACAGCCTCCCACATTAGAAACAGTAGGTAGTGTTTGTGTGTTTCTGCGTTTTGCACTGGAACAGCGATTTTTTTTCCCTTGGAAAAAAATAACTGTTCTCAGTGTTCAGAGTATTCAGTTTTCGGAGTTCTGGGTTCGATATTTTCATAGTCAAAGTTTTGACACTTCGACTATGTGATATAGACCCCATAATTGTATTCATATCTACATTGCTTACATCATTAATATTTTCAAACGTTTTTTTCACAACTTTTTTTCAGAGTTTCACTACTCTTTTACATTTAAATATTTGCGCTATTTTCTCTTCCACCCCACAAAATAAACACACTCTTTCCATTTTCTTTATATATTGCATATATCTCTTTACTGGTAACTTATTTATTATCAGTCACCATAGGAAATCCTGACACTGCATCTTACCACACCACGTTTTTCTTACTTTAATAGCTTTAGTCACTTTTTCTGGTAAAATTTCTCATGGATTTACATAATAATATTGTTTCATCACATTATTATACCACCTATTTCTATCTTTCATTATATCATCAAGTTTTTGTTTTCCATGTTAGCATTTTTTCTTGATAATTTTTAATTTCTTCATTTTACACAGTCTTTTTCTCTTTTTCTTAGTCTCATCTTCCAGAAACATTTGTGCTTATATTTAAACATTCTCACTATTGATTTATCGGTCTCTTCCTTTACCCATTTTAATACTCAACACAAGTTTAAAGCATCCCCAATTTCTCCTTCATCTTTACTCATATATAATGCACCTCCTTTTACTGGGTTTAATCTTGAACTCCACATGAAGGAAAACACCAACTGCACAATTTCCATTTCATATTTTACTAACATCATATAAATGAGCAGCACAGTGGTGCAGCAAAAAGTATTGTTGCCTCACAGCAAGGGGTTCCCGGTTCAGTTCTTGGCTGGGGTACCATCACTGCAGAATCTGAATGTCCTCAGTGTGTTTGTGTGGGTTTCCTCTGGGTGCTGCAGTCCCCCCCCCCCCACATTACAAAGACATGCAGTAGATGGACTGGACACTCTGCATTGGTCATAGATGTGGGTGTGTAGTATGGAAGAACTACTGCAGCAGGTTAGCCACCTGGCAGTGTAAACCTTGGCTCTAGATGATTGTCACTTTTGAAGTGACACCCGAACCCCATGTGCAAAATGGGGAAAAAGGGGCTGTGGAGATGAATAGAGATCAATGTTTGACATATATGCACTTATTCCATTAACATCAAAATTCAACAGGTAAACCTTTTTCCTGGATGTTAATCTATACATCCTCCAAGGAAAATATATTTCTTTAATTTCTTTTATCAAACTCTCCAATTTTATTAGAACTACATAATTTCCCCCAAATGTTATTTCTAGCAAGGACACTCCACTCATTCACCCCCCCTTCCAGTTTTCACCAGCACTTAGTTTTATCTTAATTCAAGGTCATTGTCATTTCTTTCAGACAACCCAACACTTCCACCATCCATATTATGTTCTTAGAAATTACAACTATATTATATGTGTATGTCAGAACTACAAGTAACAACACCTCCTTCTGGATCATATATTTAACATGTTTCATTTTATAAGCTAGTTCACTCACTATCACATTCATCATCAATGTAAATATTATTCCACTCATTGGACATCCTTGTCTTTCACCACACTTCATGCATATTTCTTTACTCAGCCACCTATTCACTAACACTTTCACTCTATTATTTTGATATGCTGACCTACACACTCTCTTAATTCTATTACATGTTCCATACTTCTCCATAACATCCCACAAAGCATCATGTCTTACTGTATTAAATGCCTTACTAACATCCCCTACACTAAGTTTTGCATTGTCCTTTTTTACTTATAATACCATCCACAATTCTCTCATAACCAATAGCAGTTTTTCCCTTTCTTCCATAATATTCCTCATCCTTTTTTCTATTCTCCTCTCTATGGTTCTGATAAAAAAATTATAATCTGTGTTTTTTATTGTGATGGGTCTCCAATTTTTTATTTAATTGTTCTCAACTTACTTCCAATTAAATTTTAATATCCCAATACATACCTCTTTATAAACAAATGTTTCCTTCAACCATTCATTCAATACATTTAAAACATACTCTCTTTGCAAATCCACTAATTTCTTATACATTCCATACCCTATACCATACTGAATCGACATTCACTTTCCTACATACACCATCCAATTCACTAGTAGCAAATTCTTTTTCAGATTCTTCCTTAACTCATTATGGATTTTTTTTAATTTGCATTCTCTCTTATTTTCCTTCTTTTTACCCTTATTCATATTTTCTGCATGCTGTACTACAATACGCATAGTTTGCTCTTATGTTCTCCTTTTCCAATTTTCATTTTCCTCATTATATTAATATCTCCTTTGCTATTTTACCGAAATGTGCAGATACCTCCTCCCTTCTTCCTTGTAAATAATATCTCTGCCATAAGAGTAATGTCTTATTTTTGTTTTCTCAATTTCTGATATATATACATTCCTATATATTTTCCATACTTCATTTACTCTTCCTTTCTTACATCATCCTGCCATTGAAACAAAAAAACACTTTTTTATACTTCTTTTTAAATTAAATCCACCATTCAGACCAATTTTTATAGATGTCCTTCATGGTTATATGATCCTTCCATAACTGCAATACTTCTCACTCTAAAATTTCATCCCATAATTTCTCACTTATTCTTTTTATTCCCTTTCATGTTAACATACTCTCTTTCTCCCATCACTGCCATCCATATTGCTAAATGGTCTGAAAAAAACAGTCACAACTACAGCACCATCTGCCACTCCAGGCATTCCGATATTACAAAATAAACAATCTCACATATAAGTGCCCCATAAGTCCATAAGTGTATTGACTTTTATTTCACAATGCTAATTTATCATATTTTTAGTTCCTGTATTTTTACATCTTTCCCTTTCTTTTACTTCCCCCCCTTAAATTACAATTAAAATCTCTTGCAGTTATAAATTTCATGTTAACCACCGCATAGTGTACTATTTGAGGAAACAGGTTCTCTCTTTCCTTGCTAATTATATATGCATACAATGCTATAATCCCATAAACATGTGTTCTGCACCTCATATTCACACATTCTCTATTAGACTGGATCCTAGTATCACACCCTAGCAAATACTCCACCACAGAGACATGTCAGACTCTCTCAGTGATCATCTCTCAGTCTATACAACCAGATATCTCACACATCCAGTTAAACAGCATATTTATAAAACAACATGCAACCTATCCAAGTTTAACCCAAAAATGTTCCTTAAAACACAACAATCTATTAACTGGAACTTCCTAAAAATTCTCCCCTTAGATGATGCTGTAATTGAATTCAATACAACATTTCTAAATATCCTAAATAAGGTTGCAACTCCTAGAATGAAGAGGATAAAAACAAATAATTCAATCTGGCTATCCAAAAAGAGTAGAATGCTAATGCAAGATAAAGAAAAAGCATGGAAAAAATTTGCAAAAATATAAAGCACTTCAATATCTTGAAAACCTCAGAATGCTTTGCAGTCACACTAAACAGCAAGTAAATGAAGACAAAAAGCTATGCTAGGATAACTTTCAATATAATACTAAACACAACTGTAAAAAATTTTGAACAGCCATTAAAGAAAGTTTACATCCTGGCCAAAAATTCAACCCAAACCCGTCCCCCGATAACTCACCATTTGAAACTGCAATATAGTTCAACTCTTATTTTATAGCTAGTAGAGCATCTCTAACCAAAGATTCCTCAACATCTAATCCCACCTCTTCCCAACAGCCACATCACCACATCCACGTCTACCTTCAAACCTGTGCTGACATCCTATATAAAACTACTCTTAAACAAACTTAAACCATGCTCTTCTTCAGCTGATGACCTTTCAAGTGACTATCTAACAATAGCAGCCAATAGCATTGCCTAGCCTGTATCAATCCTTATAAATAAGTCAGTCTAGGAATTCCGTGTTCACTCTATCTGGAAAAATGAAAACTTCACACATTATCCCTCTGCATAAAGGGAGAAATTCAACAGACATTAATAACTTTACACCTATAGCAATCTTATCTCCCCTTTCCAAAACAATCGAAAAAATTATTCATAAACAATTTCTACATTATCTCCTGCAGGAAGAACTCCTATTTCCTACACAACATGGCTTTCATCCTTCCTATAGTACTAGCACTGCCCTTCTAACCTATATAGATACTGTCAATAAAGCAAAAGATAACAGCAAACTAGTCTCTTTCTTATTTCCAGACTTGAAAAAGCCTTTAACACAGTTTGTCATTGGAAACTTCTACTTCAAATGTCCTCACTAGGTCTCTCTCAGCCCACCCTTCTGTGGTTCAAAAGCTACCTGTCCAATAGGTATCAGTCAGTAAAATGGCACTCCATGCTCTCTCCCTACCTCCCAGTCACTACAAGTCTCTGTCGTTAGTCCCCTCCTCTTTAACAATTTCACTACCATCCTATATACATCCACACAACAGGCCATCCTAATACAATACAATACGCAGATGATTCCACTGTCATCTGCACATCTGATAACATGGTACACCTTGAAAAAATTACACAGGAAGTTTTAACAGCCACTGAAACATGGCTTTGTAACTCACAACTTATGCTCAACCAAAAAAGACCAAACTACTACTTTTTCCCTATATCTCTCTCTCATGAGAAAACTAAACTGAACGTTCTCTCTTTTGATAATAAAACCATTGAACTTACTTCTATTGGCAAACTATTAAGGGTGATAGTAGATGACAATCTTATATTTGACGTGGATATACAAAATTGCATAAGAAAAACTCATCAGAAACTAAGGATGCTTTACAAAACCAACAGCTTTCTCACCAGCACAACTAAAACAACACTTGCCACTACTTATCTTCTCCCCACTCTTCTTTATGGCAGCCCCATCCTTAGTAACCTCCGGGCTTCACAAAAATTAAAACTTGAACAATGTTATGACAAATTTGCTAAATTTGCAGCACAGAACCCACCACTGCATAGCACTGAAAAGCCTAAATTGGTTAGAACTGCCACTTCAACTAACATATACACAGCTTCTTACCACCTATAAAATTATCCAGCATTCATCTGCCTGTCCATCATTGTTCCCAGTCAGTCATTGCAATCCAATGACCAAAAACTCCTGTCCATCTATAAACCTATCAAATCTGCTGGGCATTGTCTGTACTTGTACAAGTTTGTTAAGACCTAGAACTCCTTACATGTATCCATCAGGTCTGTACCCTTACTCCCATCTTTCAAAACCACTCTGAAAGACTTACTAGCTAAAATCTGGCTCTGTTCTTGCTCAAAACCAGGATAAACTATATCCCTAAATGTGAACAAGTACCTTTTCCTGGGTCTATATCACATTGTTGAACTTTTAATAGTTCGAACACCTTATGGTCAACACCATATGTTCAAACTTTAAAAGTTCAACAACATAATAAAAAAAAAAAAACACAAAATAAACTTCCTGAAGGTTATAAGCAGGGGGGCAAGCCCCCCTGCACCCCCTGCTATTTAAATATACCAAATCTGAGATCACACTCCATTGCAGGAAAGGGAAAGCTTCACTTACGGAGATCTCCATTGAAACGTTTGAACTTTTACAAGTTCGAACATATGGTTTCAACCATATGACGTTCGAACTTGTAAAAGTTTGAAAAACGTGAATGAGACCCCCTTTTCCTTCCTTATATCTCCTCACTCTCCCTTCTTCAATTACTGCTATCAAGTTTACTTCCTTGACTTTCTTTCTAACTATATCATAAGCCTGTTTTTCCTTGACTTCATATTGTAGTCCCTAGTTCTACTAGACTAACTTACCTTTAATTTCTCTACAAACTGTATAAAATTTCTCTAAATATCAAATGATTGTTATATACCTTGAATAGATTCTTAACCAATATTTTTATATTATGTAAATTTGCTGTAATTATTTAACCTGCAGATATTTTTGTTTCATTTTTAAAAACTGTAAAAATATTGTTAAAATGTTTTGTAATAATATGAAGCTTTTCTCCCTGGTCCTCCAACAAAAATGAGCTTCTACCTAGTCAGGCTTTTCCAGTAATCAAATGACAATAAATAAATAAATAAAATAAATGCATCTAGTATTTTAGCACAATACAGCTACTCCAGAACAATAAATTGTAATGTATTGGACTTGTTTGAGAAGCTTTGTGAATTGGATATTAGGCATGCCATAAAGGTCGGGTTTAAACATAGAGCTGTTAACAACACTAATAGGGATAAACGCGAATATTCACAATTCATTAAGTCACAAGGACTGCATTTTTGTAAACCTGACAAAGGTTGTATTTAATAATTTAGACTATCAGCAACGTATGAATGCATTGCTGAATACCGATGCATACACTACTAGTTCACGTTCAGAGGTAAATAAGGCTTATAGTTCAATGAAGAACTGTATAGAAGACTTATTTATTGAAGGTAGAATCAACCAGAAGATCTATAATTACTTGACAACTTTGTACCCTAGATATCTGTTTATATTTGGCATCCCCAAGATCCATAAGTGTATTGAGAATCCCCCTTTGAGACCACTAGTGGATAGCAGAGGTTCACCAACATACTCGTGTGTAAAGTAGTAGATGCCATTTTACAAAAGCTCTTATGCCTTGAGACCTAAATATGTAAAGATTCATGGTCATTCTTGAAAAAGATTGAGGCCTTAGATTTCAAAGTGAACTTTAATTTTCTCACTATTGACGTGAGAGACCTCTACACTTGTATCCCCAAGAGGTAGCTATAGAATAGGTAGCACTTATGTTAAAGAAACACAATGCTACAGCCGTGGAAATTAGTTTGGTTGTGGAACTTATTGATCTGGTACTCTTTAACAATTATTTTATGTTCCAAGACCATTTTTTCTGCAAAAAGTAGGAGTGGCAATGGGGTCACCGTGCGGAGCTAGCATTGCAAATCTGGTCATGGCTTACTGGGAATCGGAATACGTGTTTAACAACAATACATGTTGTGACTCCTTTGTTTTCTATACAAGATACCTGGACGACATCTTCATCCTCATCAATGGAGATGAGCGAGATAGTGATTATGTGCTGGAATATTTCAACAGCACTACGCATTTCCTACAATTTACTTCTACATTTAACACTGATACTATAGCGTACCTAGATATTTGCCTAGTGAAAAATTACACTATTAATAGTTATGTAGCAAGGATATTTAGAAAAAACACGTATTCCAATACGTTCCTCCATTTCACCAGTAAGCCATCCCTTTCACCAAAAGAGGTCAGTCATTAAGGGCCAGTTAGTGAGGGCCTCTAAAATGACCAGTTTGGACGAAGACTTTTCTGATGAATGTGCTGTTTTAAAAAGCATGTTTTTGCACCTTGGATACTCAGAGCCCCTCTTGGATGCCCTTATCCAAGAGGTTACAACTAAGAGAGTGGATAGGGTATACATTCCTTTACTTAGTGCTAAACCCCTACTGACACCATCTAGTACACACAATGTAGTGGAAGAATATTCAGACACCACTAGTAGAGCATTGGTTAGTGAGGACAAGAATGTTGCATTGCCCTTCATCACTACATTCAGTTCACACAGTTACTCATGTTTGGACATACTACAGAAAAATTGGGACCTGTTTAAGATGTACCCTAACATTTATGGTAAAGTATGTGAGACCCCTAGAGTGACATTTAGAAGAGGGAAGAACCTTAAAACCCTCTTAGAACAGCAATACACCCCAGTAGTATGGAATACTGGGATGAATAAATGTCAAAATTGCAACTGTTATAAACTTGTAGAAGTCATTAATTTGTTTAAGGTTAACAGTACAACTTATAAATTGAAAGGCAGATTCAACTGTAATTCGTCTTTTGTAGTTTACTTGGCTAGGTGTACATTCTGTCCTGCTTTCTATATAGGAAAGATGGAGCGGAGGCTCCGTGACAGAATTTATGAACACCAATATGCTATAAATAAATGTAAACTGGAGAATGTGCTAGCTAAGCACACTATTTCTAATAAAGAACATGCTTTTAAATTTATTATCATTGATCAAGCCAAGTATGACAGTAGGGGTGGCCCTAGACCACTCAAACTTGAAGAACTTGAATTAGCCTGGCAAGTGAGGCTGAATGCCTACAATTTTCCTGGGTTGAATGACTCACGCTCAATTAGTAGCATTCTCAAACTAAAGAGCTTGCAGAGATGAGTCATATTTTGTTAAAACATACATTATTTCTGTCAATGATTGGGTTATACAAAATAACTTTTAATGTTTTTACCTTTGTGTATTGTGGTTACTGTCGTAGATATGTTTACATACTTTAATGTGTTTATATACTTTAATGTTTTATTACTGGTTATCTGCAGTTGTCCCTTTAATTTTAAAGTGTGTTTGCTTAAGTAGAACAAAGTGATGCAATTGGTGAATGCTGATCACCTGTCTTACTTATAAGGAAGGCTTTTTATTGCTGTAACTGTTTCTGAAGAAGTTTGCTATCAGGCTGACGAAAAGCGCTTTAAACAGTGGAATAAATAGTGTTATTTGACTCTTCTCGGACTGTGTTGCTGGTTTTTCGAACCTGTTTTTGGATTTACTCCAGAACAATGTTCACTTCCAAGTTCCATATTATACTTCTATCCCTACAATTTTTCTGTTTGCAGTCTTTCTTTGCTTGTCATGAATCTTACATCCTCTAACAAAATAACATTAACATCACATTTAGCCCACCATTCCAGTATATCTATCCTTACAGTGTTAATACTGTACTGCTCACAATTACTGAAAGTACACTAAAACTGTTGCTTTTCCTTCATTTTAAGGTTAAGGGAAATATGTTTACATTTTGTTTTCTTATTTTTACTCTTTCCCCAATGGAATATTTTTCCTGGGTTTATGTACAAATAATCCTTGACCCTCAGATTCAGATTTTTCACTGGCTAGAACTTCAAGAAATTATTAGTATCAATTCCCTTTCCTGATCTGTCTTCCTATATGCACACTCGCTCTTCTAATTTTCCCCACCATATTTCTTTCTTCTTCTTCTTACACAGTTTCTTCTTCACCTAGTTCACCTTCTCCCTTAACATTTTGTTGTCCTTCCTCGTGTATGTTTTCTTCACTTTCCCCTTCTTCTTCATTATTTACTGTTTGTGCTAGACATCGCAATCATTAATCAAATAAGAAAAGTCCCCACAAAAGAAACATGACTTACTCTGGCTAGCCCATCTTAATATCATTCTATGACCGGCCACAAAAATAATACTTGGCAAGTGTTTCACCATGTTTTTGTTCACATTTCAAAGCAGCTTCCAACCTCCAACCTCCATTCCATAACTTTCTTTCATCTCTAAATTTCACAGTATTGTCAACAGTTACACAAAGAACCTGCACGCATTTTTTAACATTATCTTCTTCCGGTTCATCATTTCTAAACTGCAAAGCAATATGCTTTTAACATTTAACTTACTAACAGAGAACAAATATTTTTCCACAAATAAATGCCTTTCTTTTGTTTCACAATTCTAGACGTTTCATCAGTTAAGTCACAAAAAGTCTCTACCCCAATAAATATAAAAGAATGAATTTCTTAACCTTTAAAACCTGTATCAGTTATCAAATTGATCCATATGTTATATATCTATTACACTGTCATTCTTTGCTTGTATTGTCACAGTTGGTCTTCTCTTCTTTTAAAAAAACATTTACTTACAATTTCTTGCTTTTCTCCTTTTCTGCCTGCTACCACTGATGCATAGGTTTTAGTTACTGCATTATCTGTTGCCACAAAACCAAACACTTTCTCAATTTGTTATTGTTTTCCTCTTTTACTTTCTGTCACTGCTGCATAAGTTTTAACTGTTGCATTCTCTGCTGCCACATTACCTGATTCTTTTTCCATATTACCACCCTCAGCACTTTCAAAAAAGTTATCTGCATCTCATCATGTGAAACAGCAGAACTGTCACCTGGATCATCCTGCTCAATTATTTTTAACAGAACATCATCTACATGCCCTTCTGATGCCAGTTCTGTTATCTG